>NC_048566.1:22084808-22384808 GCF_013265735.2 Oncorhynchus mykiss | reverse complement strand
AAATAACGCAGGCCGGATATGATGGAATCAATGGGGCAGGTGAACAGAACATTTCAGTACATATCACTTTATTGTTTTTCTTTTCAATCACCATGTTGTAGCTGCTGCTGGGGTGGTCCACGCAGGTTCAGGTGTAGGATCAGGGGTGTTCATGATGTCACTGATCCAGTCAAGGTACAGGCACAGGCGGGTGTACAAACCAACGTCAGAAGAACTGGACCAGAACAACCCCTGTAGCTCACCCCCACAGACCACAGTACTGCCCTGGTCAGACTGAGAAAGAGAAAGAGAGAAATAGAGAGAGAGGTTAAAAGTAGACATGGAGAACTCTCAGAGTATGGTGGCACAGTGAAATTAAAGTACAAAGGGAAATCTTGATTAGCTCGTTGATCATAATATTCTCTTACACATTTCCAATGCAACAGCCAGAGATAAAAAATATACATGTTTGCAAAGCACTGTGCTGTTGATGTACTGACCAGGCAGTTGTCTGTTGAGATGATGGTTTTAGCACAGAATGCATGTTCAATCCAATAAAGGGGAAAGGCTATCTGGCACATCTTGTCATCAATGACCCGCTGTGTTTCACACTTCAGGATTAGATTGGGCTCGTCTGTATGGAGGGACAGACATAGGGACTCATGGGAGTTTATTTGGTGCTTACAGTGCCTTGCGAAAGTATTCGGCCCCCTTGAACTTTGCGACCTTTTGCCACATTTCAGGCTTCAAACATAAAGATATAAAACTGTATTTTTTTGTGAAGAATCAACAACAAGTGGGACACAATCATGAAGTGGAACGACATTTATTGGATATTTCAAACTTTTTTAACAAATCAAAAACTGAAAAATTGGGCGTGCAAAAATATTCAGCCCCCTTAAGTTAATACTTTGTAGCGCCACCTTTTGCTGCGATTACAGCTGTAAGTCGCTTGGGGTATGTCTCTATCAGTTTTGCACATCGAGATTGAAATGTTTTCCCATTCCTCCTTGCAAAACAGCTCGAGCTCAGTGAGGTTGGATGGAGAGCATTTGTGAACAGCAGTTTTCAGTTCTTTCCACAGATTCTCGATTGGATTCAGGTCTGGACTTTGACTTGGCCATTCTAACACCTGGATATGTTTATTTTTTAACCATTCCATTGTAGATTTTGCTTTATGTTTTGGATCATTGTCTTGTTGGAAGACAAATCTCCGTCCCAGTCTCAGGTCTTTTGCAGACTCCATCAGGTTTTCTTCCAGAATGGTCCTGTATTTGGCTCCATCCATCTTCCCATCAATTTTAACCATCTTCCCTGTCCCTGCTGAAGAAAAGCAGGCCCAAACCATGATGCTGCCACCACCATGTTTGACAGTGGGGATGGTGTGTTCAGCTGTGTTGCTTTTACGCCAAAATAACGTTTTGCATTGTTGCCAAAAAGTTCAATTTTGGTTTCATCTGACCAGAGCACCTTCTTCCACATGTTTGGTGTGTCTCCCAGGTGGCTTGTGGCAAACTTTAAACGACACTTTTTATGGATATCTTTAAGAAATGGCTTTCTTCTTGCCACTCTTCCATAAAGGCCAGATTTGTGCAATATACGACTGATTGTTGTCCTATGGACAGAGTCTCCCACCTCAGCTGTAGATCTCTGCAGTTCATCCAGAGTGATCATGGGCCTCTTGGCTGCATCTCTGATCAGTCTTCTCCTTGTATGAGCTGAAAGTTTAGAGGGACGGCCAGGTCTTGGTAGATTTGCAGTGGTCTGATACTCCTTCCATTTCAATATTATCGCTTGCACAGTGCTCCTTGGGATGTTTAAAGCTTGGGAAATCTTTTTGTATCCAAATCCGGCTTTAAACTTCTTCACAACAGTATCTCGGACCTGCCTGGTGTGTTCCTTGTTCTTCATGATGCTCTCTGCGCTTTTAACGGACCTCTGAGACTATCACAGTGCAGGTGCATTTATACGGAGACTTGATTACACACAGGTGGATTGTATTTATCATCATTAGTCATTTAGGTCAACATTGGATCATTCAGAGATCCTCACTGAACTTCTGGAGAGAGTTTGCTGCACTGAAAGTAAAGGGGGCTGAATAATTTTGCACGCCCAATTTTTCAGTTTTTGATTTGTTAAAAAAGTTTGAAATATCCAATAAATGTCGTTCCACTTCATGATTGTGTCCCACTTGTTGTTGATTCTTCACAAAAAAATACAGTTTTATATCTTTATGTTTGAAGCCTGAAATGTGGCAAAAGGTCGCAAAGTTCAAGGGGGCCGAATACTTTCGCAAGGCACTGTATCTATTCCATTAATTTCGGTTGAGGCATATAGCCCTCCCCTGGCTTTATGGTCCACTCACCCTGTCCCGGTACGGTGGAGCCCCAGCCGCTCACCAGACACTTCTCGTGGAGCTGAGTGCAGCGTGTGGGTAGGGCTACGGGCATGATATGCTGAGTGAACCGGGCAGGCTCTGCCAGCTTCACCATTGCCAGGCTGTGTGAGGGGCCTCGTGCGTACGGCCCGTGCTGCACATATCTGGCCACCCGGATGTGTTGCTCTGTCCCTTCCTCCACTGTCAGGTCATGCTCCCCCAGAGAAACCATAGTGTGGCCAGGTCTGAGGAGGAGTAGAGTAGAGTAGAGTAGAGTAGAGTAGAGTGGAGCAAAGTTTAACAAAAAATATTTGTTTGTTTTCGGTGAACATATGGGCTGCATGCATTTTACACTGATTTCGGAAAAATAAAAAAGTGGGAATACCTACTCGACAAAGCAGTTCCAGGCGGTAAGCACCCACCACTCGTTGATGAGGGCACCACTACACCTTTCCTCCCCATACCAGCCCCCCTTAGTGTTCCACAGGTAGACCTGCCAGGGTCTGGAGTGGGGTTGGCAAACTTCCTGCAACAACGCTCCATTCTCCTCCACTGGAACAGCCGCTAAATGAGAGAGAGAGAAATGGTCATAGTATAGATGAGTGTAAAGACTGAGTGTACAAAACATTAAGAACACCTTCCTAATATTGAGATTCACCCAGTCAGTATATGTCATGGAACGAGCATAATGTTCAGTACACTCAGTGTATTTTATTTTACTAGGCAAGTCAGTTAAGAACACATTCTTATTTTCAATGACGGCCTAGGAACAGTGGGTTAACTGCCTTGTTCAGGGGCAGAAGGACAGATTTGTACCTTGTCAGCTCGGGAATTAGATCTTGCAACCTTTCGGTTACTAGTCCAACGCTCTAACCACTAGGCTACGCGGCCGTATGTCTCCCTCCCTAACCTGTCTCTAAAAGAAGGTATCATTCTTCATGCTCTTGCATTGCATAACTGTCTCATGATACTGTGTATTATAGTCTTACCTGCACACCCCAAAGCCAAGGCCAGCAGTAGCAGCTTCATTATGTCTTGGTCTCTGTATGAGCCTGGGTTTAGTCTGTGGTTCTTTTATACCTGTGTATCTGTGTCTCTAGCCTTTAGATCTCTGGGAGTTGACTGCCTGGGCTGCACCTGTGCTTGGTTTTCCTGGCACTTCTCTCATGTCTGTGACTGGATAGGTATGGTTATAGGCCCCCATTCAGTCAATTACAGATTTGTTTGTAATATACTTTTTTTAAATTATCTTAATTTCAGACAGTTTTCTAGAGCAAGAAAACAATCCTGCAGCAACAGGACATGTGAGTTATTATAATCAATGGACATTTTTGTAAGGGTTGATACAGGGAAAATCTGGGAAAATCAAGTCTGAAATTTATAGGTGGAGATGAAATACTTCAGGAGCCTTTTTAAACCTCAAATACACAACAAGCTCCTGCAACAAGGTGATCAAATGAAGATCTTACATCTGTATAAGAGCATACAATTGACCATTTTTGACACAAGTTATTACAGTATACAGTATATATTTTTGACATGATTTAAACAACAAACAACAAAGCAAAAACAAACAAACAGAACGAAAAACGTAAGGCTCTTTAATTTAAAACACATGTTGGCCCTTTAGTATGAGACACATGTGTTGTTCTTTGTAATACAGGTGCTATGTCCTTTTACTGTCACCATTGGGAAAAAACAAACAAACAAGAGCGATAAGGCTTCTCATATAATTCCTAGCATTTAGAGTTAATATTTCACTGTGATGAAAGTACTCAGTGGGATCTACCATTATGTAACCCCGTGTATCAATGTGCAGTGCCCTCGTTTAGTAATATCAAGTGAGGCTATTCATTAACTGTGGGTTGATTACTAAGAGAAGGCAACAATGTGGCCTCGTGAGACAGATAAAGTTGTGAGAGAATTGGGAAATCAAGATGGGGAAACGTAGGTACTCAGAAGAATCCCCTACTCAGGGATTTGAGGTATTTAGTTTGAATACATTTGGAGTCCGTTTGAATGAATCTTAGACTGAGGCTACATCAGATTGGCCATATCCCTGCTAGTGTATCACCACCCTATGAAGAGATTAACTAACAGTTCAAGATGTTCTTCTCTGTGGTCTTGTAGCTCCAGGCTCCTACATATTCAGTGAACATGATCATATTTGAGGTCAAATGTTTTATTTCTGTCTGTTATCATTGCAGCTTCAAAAGGATCATGAACAGCTCACTTTGAACCTTTCTGAGATCAGAAACCCAAAGGACACCCTTTATTCCCACTCATTTAGAAACTCAGAGGACACCCTTTATTCCCACTAATTTAGAAACTCAGAGGACACCCTTTATTCCCACTCATTTAGAAACTCAGAGGACACCCTTTATTCCCACTCATTTAGAAACTCAGAGGACACCCTTTATTCCCACTCATTTAGAAACTCAGAGGATACCCTTTATTCCCACTCATTTAGAAACTCAGAGGACACCCTTTATTCCCACTCATTTAGAAACTCAGAGGACACCCTTTATTCCCACTCATTTAGAAACTCAGAGGACACCCTTTATTCCCACTCATTTAGAAACTCAGAGGACACCCTTTGTTCCCACTCATTTAGAAACTCAAGCTCTGGTTGAGAACCTGTCTGTCAGAAACAGTCACAGGAATCTGTGTTTACTTTTTCCTCTATATGACCTGCTTCTTATATTCAGCCGAGAGGCAGTTGACTCAGTGTTAGGTGATAGTTATGTACAGTAGGCATTGTGAGACTCCGTATTGTCCATATTGTAAACTCTGAGACATGATGTACACACAACCATATTGTCACAAACCCGTGGGAGATATGCATGAACATATCCCACCTCTCTCAACTTTGTCTGATAATAAAACACATAGTACAACGATCGTACTGACTCATATATATATATTTTATCCTCATCAGCAGACTCGACAGCCTTGGTTTCTCAAATGATTGCCTCGCCTGGTTCGCTAACTACTTCTCTGATTCTTCTCTGTATACATCAATGATGTCGCTCTTGCTGCTGGTGAGTCTCTGATCCACCCCTACGCAGACAACACCATTCTGTATACTTCTGGCCCTTCTTTGGACACTGTGTTATCAACCCTCCAGGCGAGCTTCAATGCCATACAACTCTCCTTCCGTGGCCTCCAATTGCTCTTAAATACAAGTAAATCTAAATGCATGCTCTTCAACCGATCGCTGCCTGCACCTGCCCGCCCGTCCAGCATCACTACTCTGGATGGTTCTCACTTAGAATATGTGGACAACTATAAATACCTAGGTGTCTGGTTAGACTGTAAACTCTCCTTCCAGACTCACATCAAACATCTCCAATCCAAAGTTAAATCTAGAATTGGCTTCGTATTTCGTAACAAAGCATCCTTCACTCATGCTGCCAAACATACCCTTGTAAAACTGACCATCCTACCAATCCTCGACTTCGGCGATGTCATCTACAAAATAGCCTCCAATACCCTACTCAATAAATTGAATGCAGTCTATCACAGTGCCATCCGTTTTGTCACGAAAGCCTCATATACTACCCACCACTGCGACCTGTATGATCTCGTTGGCTGGCCCTCGCTTCATACTCGTCGCCAAACCCACTGGCTCCAGGTCATCTACAAGACCCTGCTAGGTAATGTCCTTCCTTATCTCAGCTCACTGGTCACCATAGCAGCACCCACCTGTAGCACGCGCTCCAGCAGGTATATCTCTCTGGTCACCCCCAAAACCAATTCTTCTTTGGCCGCCTCTCCTTCCAGTTCTCTGCTGCCAATGACTGGAACGAACTACAAAAATCTCTGAAACTGGAAACACTTATCTCCCTCACTAGCTTTAAGCACCAGCTGTCAGAGCAGCTCACAGATTACTGCACCTGTACATAGCCCATCTATAATTTAACCTCAACAACTACCCCTTCCCCTACTGTATTTATTTATTTATTTAGCTCCTTTGCACCCCATTATTTATATTTCTACTTTGCACATTATTCCACTGCAAATCTACCATTCCAGTGTTTTACTTGCTATATTGTATTTACTTCGCCACCATGGCCTTTTTTGCCTTTACCCCCCTTATCTCACCTCATTTACTGACATTGTATATGGACTTATTTTTCTACTGTGTTATTGACTGTATGTTTGTTTTACTCCATGTGTAACTCTGTGTTGTTGTATGTGTCGAACTGCTTTGCTTTATCTTGGCCAGGTCGCAGTTGTAAATGAGAACTTGTTCTCAACTTGCCTACCTGGTTAAATAAAGAAATATGAATAATGCCCCTCAAGAAACACATAGTGTTTATTGGTTTTCTACAAATGCATGTTTTTATTTCAAGATATGTCGACATTAAAAAAACATTTAAAAAAAGTATTTTCCTACTTTCACTGACTTTGCTGATAGCTGCTTTATTGTAAAAATAAATGTACTTCCTACGACAGAGATATGTGGTTGTCTCACCTAGCTATCTGAAGATGAATGCACTGATTGTAAATCGCTCTGGATAAGAGCGTCTGATAAATGACTGAAACGTAAAATGTTGACATAAAATAATACTGTATTTCAATCTACACAGACTCCAGGGGGACGTCACCGAGGGTTGGAGGTCTGCTGAAGCTGATCAGAGGCTCCAGGATGAGAGAGTAGGGGCCCACAGCTGCGACGCTCTCCTCACAAAAGCATTTTGAGGACGTTGGGGACACAGAGGGAAACAAGGAAGGGTCTTTACTGTTGGTATAAGATGTGGTAGACCTGGTCCTGCAGGATGCCAGCGTAAGTCATCGCCGCCACGGTGGTGTCACTGATGGCATTCCTGATGGACACAGACACATGGACAGTGCATTAACTGTCAGCCTGCTATCTTGACCTGCTGTTCCGTTCTTGTGTGTGTGTGTGTGTGTGTGTGTGTCTTACTTGGCCTTCTCCTTCAGCTTCAGGCCATCGATGCTGTCCAGCCAGCTAGAGGCGGTGCTGATGGATGTGTCGTAGTAGCCCTTGACGACGCTGGTCAGCTTTTCCAGGGTTCCCTGCTCTCCATCAGCCTCAGCAACATCAGCGGCCGGTTCCTCAGGCGTACCCTCCTCAGCTTGCCTAGGCAGACGGAGGCCCTGAGCACCTGGAAGGGGAGGGTTAGGGTTAGAGGGTCAAAATGGTTGGTTGGTCAGTCTGTCAATATTGCTGCTCGTGGTGCTCTTATCTGGAGTGTTTAACGTTTCAAATCAAATCAAATTTTGTTGGTCACATACACAAAATTAGCAGATGTTATTGTGGGTGTAGCGAAATGCTATTATGATAAAACAACCTTCTGGGATGCACAGTGAGACTGCATAAATGACAACCTGGAACATCACCAGTATGTCAGTCAGTTAGTCAGTCAGTTAGTCAGTCAGGGTCTAGACTGTGTACTTACTGAGGCCCAGAAGAGTGACGAGCACAGTGATGACCAGAAGCTTGTTCATGATGTCACTCAGATCTGTGTGCAAAGCAAACATCTTGGTGAGGGTCAGATAAACCATACATCAACTTGTCCACTAGTCAGCATCATTTCCTCTTCCTTTTCAGCTCTGCTCTTAGCCTGATCTCATCTCAGGCTCATCTAATCTCTTCCATTTTATCTCAAACATGTATTTTAACATGTTTCCAATGACTACGGTAAGGCTATTCTGGGGTTGGCAATGTTTTTAATGACAATGAAACTATCATTTTTCTGGGTTTGTATCTCACTATGATGCAGCAGACCACATACAGATGCAGGATCTTACTTTGACCAGTTTCTCACAGTAGGAAAATAATCCTGGAGAAACAGGAAATAATCATTATAATATTATTATAATTAATGGCCATTTTTGTAGTGGGTTGATACATGTTTAGTTAGCAAATCAAGTCTGAAATGTTAAATTGCAAACTTTAGAAGCCTTTTTAAATCTTGAATATACTACAAGTTTGCATTTCCTGCTCTGCCCCTGTTGTCCTGTAATAATGATCAAATTAAGGTCCTACATCTGTATAGACATGCTCTAATTTATTTAGTTATTCCATTCAGTTGGAACCCCTCTCAATACCCTCTACTTGATCTCTCCCAGGGAGTGTTTTGTCCAACAGTCTGGAGACAGACGTGTAATACCCATCTTACCCACCCAATACCCATCTACAACACCTTATAACAGTGATATTATCATGACTAAGAGGTGTTTTCTTTTTCTCCATGCAGATGTGTGAACCAAAACAGGGTGAACCAAACGAACATGGCTGTACTCACTGTTTCTTCTCTCCGTACTGGGTGACAGGAATGAATAGCAGGCAGTAGCTGAGAGGCAGCGGTGAGCTAGCCTGTATATATATGAGTGGGGATGTGTTGACTTGTCGTTCTCCGAGCCAAAGTGCACTCCTCTGAGATAAACACCCACTGTTCAGGTGTTTGTGTATGTGATAAAGAAAGTGAGAGAGAGGGCAGACAGGGTCAACGATGGAGATGCTATGACAGTAACAGGTTCATGATTCAATTTATTTAGTATCATTTGAGTTTAGTGTAGGGAATCTGTGTATTTGCCAATCCAGATAGCTGTATTGAAATGTAACAGAACAAGTTATCCTGCTTGCTGATTGGTTTTGATTGGAGACTGGTTGACTTTTATTGGTCTTTATTAAGTCCGTAGAGTTCATATTACAAACCCCTACCACCACCCCCTTCCACCTACCCCCTCCCATGCCTAAGCACACAGTCCTAAGTCTAGATCAACAGTGACACGTCCGTCGGTTTGGTTACTACAGGCTAGCACAGACCCCACTGCGCTCAAATGGTGAAGGTAAACTAAGACAAAGATTCGCCAAGTGGGGCTGGTTAACTATCGGTCAATGACTCACTACCAGTGGAAGTTAATGATGGGGCAGCATGATCTGTTATCACTGAATATCTCATGTGAAGCCCAGTGCTGTAGCTGTGGGCTGTTTAAACTGCATCATCCACATCTTCAGGTGTATTGTGATGAATCTGCCATGATCTTTTAGCTAGATCCTCCTAATAACCTGTCCTGGCTGTGTGTGTGTGAGGTCAAGAGATTTTACAATAAAGTATGATTGTACAATTCCAGTATTACGTTACATTTCCCGTGTTGGACTTGATTGGTATAACGGGGGAGTTCAGTATTTATCTCTATCTTGTGGGCCAGGAGAAACTGTAATCCATGCTTCAGTTTTCTTTTAACAGACACTACAAACTCAACATTAAGTTGTGAAATACTGAACTTTGCCTTAATATGGAAAGCTTTTTTTCCCCTTCTTTGTTTACTAAATTTAGTGCTGTGTAAACACTAGTCACCTGATTCCCTGTCACACGTCAGGTTGTTTTGTGTCCTGTCAATATGACCAGGTCTCTGGTAAGGTGGTGGTGGTGATAAACTGAAGGGACAGGCTGGTATGCACTGTAGCACTAAAGCATAAACTTCCTGACCATATCCCTTCTCACTGATCATTGGTTGAATAGGGAGGGTTGTGCCCTTGATCGTTATCCAATCTGTTTGGCGCAGAATTAGCTTTTGGAGTGAGATTGAAGATCGAACTCATTAAACATATTTTAATTGGTGTATATGTCTTATTTATTTAATTATTAATTTAGGCCCTTTATTTAGCCAAGTAGGTTATGAAGAATGTATTCAGCTACATAGCGACCTGGCAAGAGGGTGCAGTGAAACAGGGCAGACATGTAATATTTGCACTTTGTGATTGACCACCCACACTGTATGTCTGCTGTATTTCTCTCTGGTAGTGGGAAAAACGTGTTGGACTTGTGTGACTCAGTTGCCCAGTTCAGGAAACATATTGTTCTATCCCTCCTCTGTACTCTACTCTGCTATTCTGTACTGTTCTGGACTGTTCTGTTCGGTTCTGGACTTTTCTGTTCTGGACTGTACTATTCTGTTATGGACTGTTCTGTTCTGTTCTGGACTGTTCTGTTCTGGACTGTTCTGTTCTGTTCGGTTCTGGACTGTTCTGTTCTGGACTGTTCAGTTCTGGACTGTTCTGTTCTGTTCTGGACTGTTCTGTTCGGTTCTAGACTGTTCTGTTCTGGACTGTTCAGTTCTGGACTATTCTGTTCTGGACTGTTCTGTTCTTGACTGTTCTGTTATGTTCTGGACTGTTCTGTTCTGTTCTGGACTGTTCTGTTCGGTTCTGGACTGTTCTGTTCTGGACTGTTCAGTTCTGGACTATTCTGTTATGTTCTGGACTGTTCTGTTCTGTTCTGGACTGTTCTGTTCTGGACTGTTCAGTTCTGGACTGTTCTGTTCTTGACTGTTCTGTTCTTGACTGTTCTGTTCTTGACTGTTCTGTTCTGGACTGTTCTGTTCTTGACTGTTCTATTCTGTTCTGGACTGTTTTGTTCTGGACTGTTCTGTTCTATTCTGTTCTGGACTGTTCTGTTCTGGACTGTTCTGTACTATTCTGTTCTTGACTGTTCTGTACTATTCTGTTCTGGACTGTTCTGTTCTATTCTGTTCTGGACTGTTTTGTTCTGGACTGTTCTGTACTATTCTGTTCTGGACTGTTCTGTTCTATTCTGTTCTTGACTGTTCTGTACTATTCTGTTCTGGACTGTTCTGTTCTATTCTGTTCTGGACTGTTCTGTACTATTCTGTTCTTGACTGTTCTGTACTATTCTGTTCTGGACTGTTCTGTTCTATTCTGTTCTGGACTGTTTTGTTCTGGACTGTTCTGTTCTATTCTGTTCTGGACTGTTCTGTTCTGGACTGTTCTGTACTATTCTGTTCTTGACTGTTCTGTACTATTCTGTTCTGGACTGTTCTGTTCTATTCTGTTCTGGACTGTTCTGTTCTATTCTGTTCTGGACTGTTCTGTTCTATTCTGTTCTGGACTGTTCTGTTCTTGACTGTTCTGTACTATTCTGTTCTGGACTGTTCTGTTCTATTCTGTTCTGGACTGTTTTGTTCTGGACTGTTCTGTACTATTCTGTTCTGGACTGTTCTGTTCTATTCTGTTCTGGACTGTTTTGTTCTGGACTGTTCTGTACTATTCTGTTATGGACTGTTCTGTACTGTTCTGTTCTGTACTATTCTGTACTGGTTTGTAATGTTCATCATACAAATCTGGGAGATATGCATGAACATATCCTACATTAAACAACTTTGTCTAATAATACAGAACTGAACAAACTAGTCAAATAGACTCACACAAATAAATCATGCCCCTCAAGAAACACATAGGGTCTACTGTTTTCCTGCTATTCATGTTTTGACATAAAATAACACAGTATTTCAAACTGTTCCAGATGTCTGACGTCAGAGTCATTTGAGTCGACTGCACCACTGGGTGCCACTATAATTTGACATGTGTTTCTGCCCTACTGGGTTTCCTGTGGTGAAACACTAGGGCTCTTTTCTTCATTCATAATGGAAAGGTTCTGTGTGCTGTCTGAGGTGAACCTAAAGAGAGTAGGGACCCACAGCTGCGACAGTCTCCTCACCAAGGGACTTGCAGACGGTCCTGGCGCTTGCTGGACTTTCTTGGGCGGCCTGAAGCCTTCTTCACAACAATTTAACCGCTCTCCTTGGAGTTCTTGATGATCCAATAAATGGTTGATTTAGGTGCGATATTAATGGCAATATCCTTGCCTGTGAAGCCCTTTTTGTGCAAAGCAATGATGACGGCACGTGTTTCCTTGCAGGTATGATAGACAGAGGAATGATAGACAGAGGAAGAACAATGATTCCAAGCACCACCCTCCTTTTGAAGCTTCCAGTCTGTTATTCAAACTCAATCAGCATAACAGAGTGATCTCCCGGCTTGTCCTCATTCACACTCAGACCTGTGTTAATGAGAGAATCACTGACATGATGTCAGCTGGTCCTTTTGTGGCAGGGCTGAAATGCAGTGGACATGTTTTTGGGGGATTCAGTTCATTGGCATGGCAAATAGGGACTTTGCAATTAATTGCAATTCATCGCATCACTCTTCATTACATTCTGGAGTATATGCAAATTGCTATCATACAAACTGAGGCAGCAGATTTTGTGAAAATGTATATTTGTGTCATTCTCAAAACTTTTGGCCACGACTGTACTTACTGAGGCGCAGAAGTGCTACGAACACGGTGATGACCAGAATCTTGTTCATGATGTCACTCAGATCTGTGGGCAAAGAAAACATCTTGGTGAGGGTCAGATAAACCATCAACTGGTCTTTCTGGTTATCTGTCCCACTATGATGCAGCAGACCACATATTGACATGTCTTAATTTCTTTAGTTACTCTTTTCAGTTGGAACCCCTCTCAAGACCCTCGACTTGATCTCTCCCAGAGAGCGTTTTGTCCAACAGTCTGGAGACACAGACATGTGTAATGTGCATCTAATAATACAGCACAACACCTTATAACAGTGGTATTATCATGACGTGCTGTAACGTTTTTCGTCTGGTGAAGGAGACGAGGACCAAGGTGCAGCGTGGTAAATGTTCATTTTAATAAACAAAATAAACTGAACACTGAAATGACAAAAAATAATAAAGAGCGAGAACGAAAACAAAACAGTTCTGTAAGGAATAAGCACAAAACAGAAAACAATCACCCACAACCAAAATGGGGAAAACAGGCTGCCTAAGTATGATTCTCAATCAGAGACAACCAGGCTACCTAAGTATGATTCTCAATCAGAGACAACCAGGCTACCTAAGTATGATTCTCAATCAGAGACAACCAGGCTACCTAAGTATGATTCTCAATCAGAGACAACCAGGCTACCTAAGTATGATTCTCAACACAGACACAACCCTTCTCAGCAGAGTTCCTCTGTCCAGTGTCAACGTCAACAGTGAAGAGGCGACTCCGGGATGCTGGTCTTCTCAGCAGAGTTCCTCTGTCCAGTGTCAACGTCAACAGTGAAGAGGCGACTCCGGGATGCTGGCCTTCTCAGCAGAGTTCCTCTGTCCAGTGTCAACGTCAACAGTGAAGAGGCGACTCCGGGATGCTGGTCTTCTCAGCAGAGTTCCTCTGTCCAGTGTCAACGTCAACAGTGAAGAGGCGACTCCGGGATGCTGGCCTTCTCAGCAGAGTTCCTTGTTCCAGTGTCAACGTCAACAGTGAAGAGGCGACTCCGGGATGCTGGCCTTCTAGGCAGAGTTCCTCTGTCCAGTGTCAATGTCAACAGTGAAGAGGCGACTCTGGGATGCTGGTCTTCTCAGCAGAGTTCCTCTGTCCAGTGTCTGTGTTCTTTTGCCCATATTAATCTTTTATTTTTATTGGCCAGCCTGAGATATGGTTGCTAATAATAGGCCTCTGTACGCCTATGTAGTTATTCCTTTTCCAGCCACAATAGTCATTTACAACATTGACAATGTCTACACTGTATCAATTTGATGTTATTTTAATGGACAAAAAATTAGCTTTTCTTTCAAAAACAAGGACATTTCTAAGTGACCCAAAACTTTTGAACGGTAGTGTATATATGAGTGGGGATGTGTTGACTCTAAGTCAAAGTCAAAGTTCATTCCTCTGTTCAGGTGTTGATGAAGAGAGCGAGAGAGAGTGGGTCAAAATGGAGATGCTTTCCCTACATCATTTCGTTAATCAATGAGATTACAACATATTTTCACCGACTAAAAAGACAGCCAAAAGTTTTCTGAATTCCCAATGTGTTATTACTATGATATCAACAATCTAAAAGCACAACCAAATTCCAACGGAAAATCAATGTGAGATTTTTGGTTTAGTTGTCACCTAAATGCGTTATCCCTGTGCTTTCAACCATTTAAAAGCACAACAAAGTTCAAATTTGAATACAATGTCAGATATTTTATACAGCAACTTAAAGGTGATACACATAGGATTTTCTATTTCATTTTTGCATTGTAATTTCAGAAAATGTTCAGAAGATATCTGCAGTAATAGTGGAATAATAATGTTTCAAAGGGAGATTTGTTTTGAATGCAGCATAGTGCTAGATGAATTGCTACATTCAAAACAAATCCCCCTTCATCCCATGGCGGAGACCTGCGCTTGAGCCTTTTTACTTTCCGTTTTGGTCCACCAGCTTCAAACAGCTGTAAAAAAAAAAAAATGTTGTTATTGAAAATATATTTCACAAGTGTCTGTTACTTGAACTCTATGAAGCATTTATTTGGGCTGCAATTTCTGAGGCTGATAACTCTAATGAACGTATTCTCTGCAGCAGAGGTAACTCTGGGTCTTCCTTTCCTGTGACGGTCCTCATGAGAGCCAGTTTCATCATAGTGCTTGATGGTTTTTGCAACTGAACTTGAGGAAACTTTCAAAATTATTGTCTTAAAGTAATGATGGACTGTAATTTCTTTTTCCTTATTTAATTTTTTCTAGCCATAATATGGACTTAAAAAAAATAAAAAAAAATAGGGGTATCTTCTGTATACCACCCCTACCTTATTTGTTTTACCTTTATTTAACTAGGCAAGTCAGTTAAGAACAAATTCTTATTTTCAATGACGGCCTAGGAACAGTGGGTTAACTGCCTTGTTCATGGGCAGAACGACAGATTTTTACCTCTCCTTCAAGTTGGATGGGTTACACTGGTGTAGAGCAATCTTTAAGTCATACCACAGATTCTGAATTGGGTTGAGGTATGGGCTTTGACTAGGCCATTCCAAGACATTTAAATGTTTCCCCTTAAACCACTGTTGCTTTAGCAGTATGCTTAGGGTCATTGTCCTGCTGGAAGGTGAACCTCCGTCCCAGTCTCAAATCTCTGGAGACCGAAACAGGTTTCCCTCAAGAATTTCCCTGTATTTAGCACCATCCATCATTCCTTCAATTCTGACCAGTTTCCCAGTCCCTGACAATGAAAAATATCCCCACACCATTATGCTGCCCACACCAGGCTCCACCACCATGCTATGACTGTTTGGCAGTTCTTCGGTTTCAGGACGAATTATTAAGGTGAGCCAGCAGACCTGACCGGTCACTTGCAGAATATGCAAAAAGATAATCAGGGCAAAGTATGGACAAACCTCTGTCAACATTTACAAGTCCATCATCTTGCTGAGTTCGCTGTTCTGGGTGAACATAATGGTGTTAAACCTAATTCCACTTTTGACATTATGGGGTTTTGTGTGTATCTACATTGGTCTCTTGCATTATGTTAATAGTCCAACTATCGCATATGTATTGACATGTATTTTGCTATGGCAAATAGGGAATGGGCCATTTGGCATGTCACCCTGCTGTGTGCTCACTCCACTGCTCTGTTGTCAGCTGCCGGACTCTGGAGGTGCAGTCAAATTTACATATGCTAATAGTTTGTGACATTACGATGTCGTCACCATCAATGTTTGTCAAATATCGTCGATAGAAGATGCAATCTTAAAATCACCCAACCCTACTGTCAGTGTGGATCACACATTGGCACACAAGTCTCTTGTAAGCATGGTAGTGGTGGTAAACTGAGGACACATTTGTAAATCACTTTGACATTAATTTTTTTTTTTTTTATACAAAAGTCTCAAAGTATATAGTATACAGTATGTTAGTATGGGTATTCTCATCTGTCCTGTTCTCCTCTGTTCTGTCATGTTCTGTCCTGTTCTCAAAGTATATAGTATACAGTATGTTAGTATGGGTATTCTCATCTGTCCTGTTCTCCTCTGTTCTGTCATGTTCTGTCCTGTTCTCATCTGTCCTGTTCACATCTGTCCTGTTCACATCTGTCCTGTTCTCCTCTGTTCTGTCATGTTCTGTCCTGTTCTCATCTGTCCTGTTCATATCTGTCCTGTTCACATCTGTCCTGTTCACATCTGTCCTGTTCACATCTGTCCTGTTCTCCTCTGTTCTGTCATGTTCTGTCCTGTTCTCATCTGTCCTGTTCACATCTGCCCTGTTCACATCTGTCCTGTTCACATCTGTCCTGTTCTCCTCTGTTCTGTCATGTTCTGTCCTGTTCACATCTGTCCTGTTCACATCTGTCCTGTTCTCCTCTGTTCTGTCATGTTCTGTCCTGTTCACATCTGTCCTGTTCACATCTGTCCTGTTCTCCTCTGTTCTGTCATGTTCTGTCCTGTTCTCATCTGTCCTGTTCATATCTGTCCTGTTCACATCTGTCCTGTTCACATCTGTCCTGTTCACATCTGTCCTGTTCTCCTCTGTTCTGTCATGTTCTGTCCTGTTCACATCTGTCCTGTTCACATCTGTCCTGTTCTCCTCTGTTCTGTCATGTTCTGTCCTGTTCACATCTGTCCTGTTCACATCTGTCCTGTTCTCCTCTGTTCTGTCATGTTCTGTCCTGTTCTCATCTGTCCTGTTCATATCTGTCCTGTTCACATCTGTCCTGTTCACATCTGTCCTGTTCACATCTGTCCTGTTCTCCTCTGTTCTGTCATGTTCTGTCCTGTTCACATCTGTCCTGTTCACATCTGTCCTGTTCTCCTCTGTTCTGTCATGTTCTGTCCTGTTCTCATCTGTCCTGTTCACATCTGTCCTGTTCACATCTTTCCTGTTCACATCTGTCCTGTTCTCCTCTGTTCTGTCATGTTCTGTCCTGTTCACATCTGTCCTGTTCACATCTGTCCTGTTCTCCTCTGTTCTGTCATGTTCTGTCCTGTTCACATCTGTCCTGTTCACACCTGTCCTGTTCTCCTCTGTTCTGTCATGTTCTGTCCTGTTCTCATCTGTCCTGTTCATATCTGTCCTGTTCACATCTGTCCTGTTCCCATCTGTCCTGTTCACATCTGTCCTGTTCTCCTCTGTTCTGTCATGTTCTGTCCTGTTCTCATCTGTCCTGTTCACATCTGTCCTGTTCACATCTGTCCTGTTCACATCTGTCCTGTTCTCCTCTGTCCTGTTCACATCTGTCCTGTTCACATCTGTCCTGTCCTGTTTTCATCTGTCCTGTTCACATCTGTTCTGTCCTGTTCTCCTCTGTTCTGTCCTGTTCTCATCTGTCCTGTTCTCCTCTGTTCTGTCATGTTCTGTCCTGTTCTCATCTGTCCTGTTCACATCTGTCCTGTTCTCCTCTGTTCTGTCATGTTCTGTCCTGTTCTCATCTGTCCTGTTCACATCTGTCCTGTTCACATCTGTCCTGTCCTGTTTTCATCTGTCCTGTTCACATCTGTTCTGTCCTGTTCTCCTCTGTCCTGTTCTCATCTGTTCTGTCCTGTTCTCATCTGTCCTGTTCTCCTCTGTTCTGTCATGTTCTGTCCTGTTCTCATCTGTAATGTTCTCATCTGTCCCGTTCTCCTCTGCTCTGTCATGTTGACATCTGTCCTGTTCTCGTCTGTCCTGTTCTCATCTGTTCTGTCATGTTGACATCTGTCCTGTTCTCGTCTGTCCTGTTCTCAACTGTCCTGTTCTCATCTGTCCTGTTCTCCTCTGTTCTGTCATGTTCTGTCCTGTTCTAATCTGTCCTGTTCACCTCTGTCCTGTTCTCCTCTGTTCTGTCATGTTCTGTCCTGTTCACATCTGTCCTGTTCACATCTGTCTTGTTCTCCTCTGTTCTGTCATGTTCTGTCCTGTTCACATCTGTCCTGTTCACATCTGTCCTGTTCTCCTCTGTTCTGTCATGTTCTGTCCTGTTCTCATCTGTCCTGTTCATATCTGTCCTGTTCACATCTGTCCTGTTCACATCTGTCCTGTTCACATCTGTCCTGTTCTCCTCTGTTCTGTCATGTTCTGTCCTGTTCACATCTGTCCTGTTCACATCTGTCCTGTTCTCCTCTGTTCTGTCATGTTCTGTCCTGTTCACATCTGTCCTGTTCACATCTGTCCTGTTCTCCTCTGTTCTGTCATGTTCTGTCCTGTTCTCATCTGTCCTGTTCATATCTGTCCTGTTCACATCTGTCCTGTTCACATCTGTCCTGTTCACATCTGTCCTGTTCTCCTCTGTTCTGTCATGTTCTGTCCTGTTCACATCTGTCCTGTTCACATCTGTCCTGTTCTCCTCTGTTCTGTCATGTTCTGTCCTGTTCTCATCTGTCCTGTTCACATCTGTCCTGTTCACATCTTTCCTGTTCACATCTGTCCTGTTCTCCTCTGTTCTGTCATGTTCTGTCCTGTTCACATCTGTCCTGTTCACATCTGTCCTGTTCTCCTCTGTTCTGTCATGTTCTGTCCTGTTCACATCTGTCCTGTTCACACCTGTCCTGTTCTCCTCTGTTCTGTCATGTTCTGTCCTGTTCTCATCTGTCCTGTTCATATCTGTCCTGTTCACATCTGTCCTGTTCCCATCTGTCCTGTTCACATCTGTCCTGTTCTCCTCTGTTCTGTCATGTTCTGTCCTGTTCTCATCTGTCCTGTTCACATCTGTCCTGTTCACATCTGTCCTGTTCACATCTGTCCTGTTCTCCTCTGTCCTGTTCACATCTGTCCTGTTCACATCTGTCCTGTCCTGTTTTCATCTGTCCTGTTCACATCTGTTCTGTCCTGTTCTCCTCTGTTCTGTCCTGTTCTCATCTGTCCTGTTCTCCTCTGTTCTGTCATGTTCTGTCCTGTTCTCATCTGTCCTGTTCACATCTGTCCTGTTCTCCTCTGTTCTGTCATGTTCTGTCCTGTTCTCATCTGTCCTGTTCACATCTGTCCTGTTCACATCTGTCCTGTCCTGTTTTCATCTGTCCTGTTCACATCTGTTCTGTCCTGTTCTCCTCTGTCCTGTTCTCATCTGTTCTGTCCTGTTCTCATCTGTCCTGTTCTCCTCTGTTCTGTCATGTTCTGTCCTGTTCTCATCTGTAATGTTCTCATCTGTCCCGTTCTCCTCTGCTCTGTCATGTTGACATCTGTCCTGTTCTCGTCTGTCCTGTTCTCATCTGTTCTGTCATGTTGACATCTGTCCTGTTCTCGTCTGTCCTGTTCTCAACTGTCCTGTTCTCATCTGTCCTGTTCTCCTCTGTTCTGTCATGTTCTGTCCTGTTCTAATCTGTCCTGTTCACCTCTGTCCTGTTCTCCTCTGTTCTGTCATGTTCTGTCCTGTTCTCCTCTGTCCTGTTCACATCTGTCCTGTTCACATCTGTCCTGTCCTGTTTTCATCTGTCCTGTTCACATCTGTCCTGTTCTCCTCTGTTCTGTCATGTTCTGTCCTGTTCTCATCTGTCCTGTTCATATCGGTCCTGTTCACATCTGTTCTGTTCACATCTGTCCTGTTCACATCTGTCCTGTTCTCCTCTGTTCTGTCATGTTCTGTCCTGTTGTCATCTGTCCTGTTCACATCTGTCCTGTTCACATCTGTCCTGTTCACATCTGTCCTGTTCTCCTCTGTTCTGTCATGTTCTGTCCTGTTCACATCTGTCCTGTTCACATCTGTCCTGTTCTCCTCTGTTCTGTCATGTTCTGTCCTGTTCACATCTGTCCTGTTCTCCTCTGTTCTGTCATGTTCTGTCCTGTTCACATCTGTCCTGTTCACATCTGTCCTGTTCACATCTGTCCTGTTCTCCTCTGTTCTGTCATGTTCTGTCCTGTTCACATCTGTCCTGTTCACATCTGTCCTGTTCTCCTCTGTTCTGTCATGTTCTGTCCTGTTCACATCTGTCCTGTTCACATCTGTCCTGTTCTCCTCTGTTCTGTCATGTTCTGTCCTGTTCTCATCTGTCCTGTTCATATCTGTCCTGTTCACATCTGTCCTGTTCACATCTGTCCTGTTCACATCTGTCCTGTTCTCCTCTGTTCTGTCATGTTCTGTCCTGTTCACATCTGTCCTGTTCACATCTGTCCTGTTCTCCTCTGTTCTGTCATGTTCTGTCCTGTTCACATCTGTCCTGTTCACATCTGTCCTGTTCTCCTCTGTTCTGTCATGTTCTGTCCTGTTCTCATCTGTCCTGTTCATATCTGTCCTGTTCACATCTGTCCTGTTCACATCTGTCCTGTTCACATCTGTCCTGTTCTCCTCTGTTCTGTCATGTTCTGTCCTGTTCACATCTGTCCTGTTCACATCTGTCCTGTTCTCCTCTGTTCTGTCATGTTCTGTCCTGTTCTCATCTGTCCTGTTCACATCTGTCCTGTTCACATCTTTCCTGTTCACATCTGTCCTGTTCTCCTCTGTTCTGTCATGTTCTGTCCTGTTCACATCTGTCCTGTTCACATCTGTCCTGTTCTCCTCTGTTCTGTCATGTTCTGTCCTGTTCACATCTGTCCTGTTCACACCTGTCCTGTTCTCCTCTGTTCTGTCATGTTCTGTCCTGTTCTCATCTGTCCTGTTCATATCTGTCCTGTTCACATCTGTCCTGTTCCCATCTGTCCTGTTCACATCTGTCCTGTTCTCCTCTGTTCTGTCATGTTCTGTCCTGTTCTCATCTGTCCTGTTCACATCTGTCCTGTTCACATCTGTCCTGTTCACATCTGTCCTGTTCTCCTCTGTCCTGTTCACATCTGTCCTGTTCACATCTGTCCTGTCCTGTTTTCATCTGTCCTGTTCACATCTGTTCTGTCCTGTTCTCCTCTGTTCTGTCCTGTTCTCATCTGTCCTGTTCTCCTCTGTTCTGTCATGTTCTGTCCTGTTCTCATCTGTCCTGTTCACATCTGTCCTGTTCTCCTCTGTTCTGTCATGTTCTGTCCTGTTCTCATCTGTCCTGTTCACATCTGTCCTGTTCACATCTGTCCTGTCCTGTTTTCATCTGTCCTGTTCACATCTGTTCTGTCCTGTTCTCCTCTGTCCTGTTCTCATCTGTTCTGTCCTGTTCTCATCTGTCCTGTTCTCCTCTGTTCTGTCATGTTCTGTCCTGTTCTCATCTGTAATGTTCTCATCTGTCCCGTTCTCCTCTGCTCTGTCATGTTGACATCTGTCCTGTTCTCGTCTGTCCTGTTCTCATCTGTTCTGTCATGTTGACATCTGTCCTGTTCTCGTCTGTCCTGTTCTCAACTGTCCTGTTCTCATCTGTCCTGTTCTCCTCTGTTCTGTCATGTTCTGTCCTGTTCTAATCTGTCCTGTTCACCTCTGTCCTGTTCTCCTCTGTTCTGTCATGTTCTGTCCTGTTCTCCTCTGTCCTGTTCACATCTGTCCTGTTCACATCTGTCCTGTCCTGTTTTCATCTGTCCTGTTCACATCTGTCCTGTTCTCCTCTGTTCTGTCATGTTCTGTCCTGTTCTCATCTGTCCTGTTCATATCGGTCCTGTTCACATCTGTTCTGTTCACATCTGTCCTGTTCACATCTGTCCTGTTCTCCTCTGTTCTGTCATGTTCTGTCCTGTTGTCATCTGTCCTGTTCACATCTGTCCTGTTCACATCTGTCCTGTTCACATCTGTCCTGTTCTCCTCTGTTCTGTCATGTTCTGTCCTGTTCACATCTGTCCTGTTCACATCTGTCCTGTTCTCCTCTGTTCTGTCATGTTCTGTCCTGTTCACATCTGTCCTGTTCTCCTCTGTTCTGTCATGTTCTGTCCTGTTCACATCTGTCCTGTTCACATCTGTCCTGTTCACATCTGTCCTGTTCACATCTGTCCTGTTCTCCTCTGTTCTGTCATGTTCTGTCCTGTTCACATCTGTCCTGTTCACATCTGTCCTGTTCTCCTCTGTTCTGTCATGTTCTGTCCTGTTCACATCTGTCCTGTTCACATCTGTCCTGTTCTCCTCTGTTCTGTCATGTTCTGTCCTGTTCTCATCTGTCCTGTTCACATCTGTCCTGTTCTCCTCTGTTCTGTCATGTTCTGTCCTGTTCTCCTCTGTCCTGTTCACATCTGTCCTGTTCACATCTGTCCTGTCCTGTTTTCATCTGTCCTGTTCACATCTGTTCTGTCCTGTTCTCCTCTGTCCTGTCCTGTTCTCCTCTGTTCTGTCATGTTCTGTCCTGTTCTCATCTGTCCTGTTCACATCTGTCCTGTTCTCCTCTGTTCTGTCATGTTCTGTCCTGTTCTCATCTGTCCTGTTCACATCTGTCCTGTTCACATCTGTCCTGTCCTGTTTTCATCTGTCCTGTTCACATCTGTTCTGTCCTGTTCTCCTCTGTCCTGTTCTCATCTGTTCTGTCCTGTTCTCATCTGTCCTGTTCTCCTCTGTTCTGTCATGTTCTGTCCTGTTCTCATCTGTAATGTTCTCATCTGTCCTGTTCTCCTCTGCTCTGTCATGTTGACATCTGTCCTGTTCTCGTCTGTCCTGTTCTCATCTGTTCTGTCATGTTGACATCTGTCCTGTTCTCATCTGTCCTGTTTGCAACTGTCCTGTTCTCATCTGTCCTGTTCTCCTCTGTTCTGTCATGTTCTGTCCTGTTCTCATCTGTCCTGTTCACCTCTGTCCTGTTCTCCTCTGTTCTGTCATGTTCTGTCCTGTTCTCCTCTGTCCTGTTCACATCTGTCCTGTTCACATCTGTCCTGTCCTGTTTTCATCTGTCCTGTTCACATCTGTCCTGTTCTCCTCTGTTCTGTCATGTTCTGTCCTGTTCTCATCTGTTCTGTTCATATCTGTCCTGTTCACATCTGTCCTGTTCACATCTGTCCTGTTCACATCTGTCCTGTTCTCCTCTGTTCTGTCATGTTCTGTCCTGTTCTCATCTGTCCTGTTCACATCTGTCCTGTTCATATCTGTCCTGTTCACATCTGTCCTGTTCACATCTGTCCTGTTCACATCTGTCCTGTTCTCCTCTGTTCTGTCATGTTCTGTCCTGTTCACATCTGTCCTGTTCACATCTGTCCTGTTCTCCTCTGTTCTGTCATGTTCTGTCCTGTTCTCATCTGTCCTGTTCACATCTGTCCTGTTCTCCTCTGTTCTGTCATGTTCTGTCCTGTTCTCATCTGTCCTGTTCACATCTGTCCTGTTCACATCTGTCCTGTCCTGTTTTCATCTGTCCTGTTCACACCTGTTCTGTCCTGTTCTCCTCTGTCCTGTTCTCATCTGTTCTGTCCTGTTCTCATCTGTCCTGTTCTCCTCTGTTCTGTCATGTTCTGTCCTGTTCTCATCTGTAATGTTCGCATCTGTCCTGTTCTCCTCTGCTCTGTCATGTTGACATCTGTCCTGTTCTCGTCTGTCCTGTTCTCATCTGTTCTGTCATGTTGACATCTGTCCTGTTCTCGTCTGTCCTGTTCTCAACTGTCCTTTTCTCATCTGTCCTGTTCTCCTCTGTTCTGTCATGTTCTGTCCTGTTCTCATCTGTCCTGTTCACCTCTGTCCTGTTCTCCTCTGTTCTGTCATGTTCTGTCCTGTTCTCCTCTGTCCTGTTCTCATCTGTCCTGTTCACATCTGTTCTGTCCTGTTCTCCTCTGTTCTGTCCTGTTCTCATCTGTCCTGTTCTCCTCTGTTCTGTCATGTTCTGTCCTGTTCTCATCTGTCCTGTTCACATCTGTCATGTTCTCATCTGTTCTGTCATGTTATGTCCTGTTCTCCTCTGTCCTGTTCACATCTGTCCTGTTCACATCTGTCCTGTCCTGTTTTCATCTGTCCTGTTCACATCTGTTCTGTCCTGTTCTCCTCTGTCCTGTTCTCATCTGTTCTGTCCTGTTCTCATCTGTCCTGTTCTTTTCTGTCCTGTTCTCCTCTGTTCTGTCATGTTCTGTCCTGTTCTCATCTGTAATGTTCTCATCTGTCCTGTTCTCCTCTGCTCTGTCATGTTGACATCTGTCCTGTTCTCGTCTGTCCTGTTCTCATCTGTTCTGTCATGTTGACATCTGTCCTGTTCTCGTCTGTCCTGTTCTCAACTGTCCTGTTCTCCTCTGTTCTGTCATGTTCTGTCCTGTTCTCATCTGTCCTGTCATGTTCTGTCCTGTTCTCATATGTCCTGTTCTCCTCTGTTCTGTCATGTTCTGTCCTGTTCTCCTCTGTCCTGTCATGTTCTGTCCTGTTCTCATATGTCCTGTTCTCCTCTATTCTGTCATGTTCTGTCCTGTTCACATCTGTCCTGTCATGTTCTGTCCTGTTCTCATATGTCCTGTTCTCCTCTGTCCTGTCATGTTCTGTCCTGTTCTCATATGTCCTGTTATCCTCTGTTCTGTCATGTTCTGTCCTGTTCACATCTGTACTGTCATGTTCTGTCCTGTTCTCATATGTCCTGTTCTCATATGTCCTGTTCGCATCTGTCCTGTTCTCATCTGTCCTGTCACGTTCTGTCCTGTTCTGATATATCCTGTTCTCCTCTGTTCTGTCATGTTCTGTCCTGTTCACATCTGTCCTTTTCTCATCTGCCCTGTTCACCTCTGTTCTGTCCGGTTCTCCTCTGTTCTGTCATGTTCTGTCCTTTTCTCATCTGTCCTGTTCTCATCTGTTCTGTCCTGTTCTGTCCTGTTGACATCTGTCCTGTTCTCATCTGTTCTGTCATGTTCTGTCCTGTTCTCATCTGTCCTGTTCATATCGGTCCTGTTCACATCTGTTCTGTTCACATCTGTCCTGTTCACATCTGTCCTGTTCTCCTCTGTTCTGTCATGTTCTGTCCTGTTGTCATCTGTCCTGTTCACATCTGTCCTGTTCACATCTGTCCTGTTCACATCTGTCCTGTTCTCCTCTGTTCTGTCATGTTCTGTCCTGTTCACATCTGTCCTGTTCACATCTGTCCTGTTCTCCTCTGTTCTGTCATGTTCTGTCCTGTTCACATCTGTCCTGTTCTCCTCTGTTCTGTCATGTTCTGTCCTGTTCACATCTGTCCTGTTCACATCTGTCCTGTTCACATCTGTCCTGTTCACATCTGTCCTGTTCTCCTCTGTTCTGTCATGTTCTGTCCTGTTCACATCTGTCCTGTTCACATCTGTCCTGTTCTCCTCTGTTCTGTCATGTTCTGTCCTGTTCACATCTGTCCTGTTCACATCTGTCCTGTTCTCCTCTGTTCTGTCATGTTCTGTCCTGTTCTCATCTGTCCTGTTCACATCTGTCCTGTTCTCCTCTGTTCTGTCATGTTCTGTCCTGTTGTCATCTGTCCTGTTCACATCTGTCCTGTTCACATCTGTCCTGTTCACATCTGTCCTGTTCTCCTCTGTTCTGTCATGTTCTGTCCTGTTCACATCTGTCCTGTTCACATCTGTCCTGTTCTCCTCTGTTCTGTCATGTTCTGTCCTGTTCACATCTGTCCTGTTCTCCTCTGTTCTGTCATGTTCTGTCCTGTTCACATCTGTCCTGTTCACATCTGTCCTGTTCACATCTGTCCTGTTCACATCTGTCCTGTTCTCCTCTGTTCTGTCATGTTCTGTCCTGTTCACATCTGTCCTGTTCACATCTGTCCTGTTCTCCTCTGTTCTGTCATGTTCTGTCCTGTTCACATCTGTCCTGTTCACATCTGTCCTGTTCTCCTCTGTTCTGTCATGTTCTGTCCTGTTCTCATCTGTCCTGTTCACATCTGTCCTGTTCTCCTCTGTTCTGTCATGTTCTGTCCTGTTCTCCTCTGTCCTGTTCACATCTGTCCTGTCCTGTTTTCATCTGTCCTGTTCACATCTGTTCTGTCCTGTTCTCCTCTGTCCTGTCCTGTTCTCCTCTGTTCTGTCATGTTCTGTCCTGTTCTCATCTGTCCTGTTCACATCTGTCCTGTTCTCCTCTGTTCTGTCATGTTCTGTCCTGTTCTCATCTGTCCTGTTCACATCTGTCCTGTTCACATCTGTCCTGTCCTGTTTTCATCTGTCCTGTTCACATCTGTTCTGTCCTGTTCTCCTCTGTCCTGTTCTCATCTGTTCTGTCCTGTTCTCATCTGTCCTGTTCTCCTCTGTTCTGTCATGTTCTGTCCTGTTCTCATCTGTAATGTTCTCATCTGTCCTGTTCTCCTCTGCTCTGTCATGTTGACATCTGTCCTGTTCTCGTCTGTCCTGTTCTCATCTGTTCTGTCATGTTGACATCTGTCCTGTTCTCATCTGTCCTGTTTGCAACTGTCCTGTTCTCATCTGTCCTGTTCTCCTCTGTTCTGTCATGTTCTGTCCTGTTCTCATCTGTCCTGTTCACCTCTGTCCTGTTCTCCTCTGTTCTGTCATGTTCTGTCCTGTTCTCCTCTGTCCTGTTCACATCTGTCCTGTTCACATCTGTCCTGTCCTGTTTTCATCTGTCCTGTTCACATCTGTCCTGTTCTCCTCTGTTCTGTCATGTTCTGTCCTGTTCTCATCTGTTCTGTTCATATCTGTCCTGTTCACATCTGTCCTGTTCACATCTGTCCTGTTCACATCTGTCCTGTTCTCCTCTGTTCTGTCATGTTCTGTCCTGTTCTCATCTGTCCTGTTCACATCTGTCCTGTTCATATCTGTCCTGTTCACATCTGTCCTGTTCACATCTGTCCTGTTCACATCTGTCCTGTTCTCCTCTGTTCTGTCATGTTCTGTCCTGTTCACATCTGTCCTGTTCACATCTGTCCTGTTCTCCTCTGTTCTGTCATGTTCTGTCCTGTTCTCATCTGTCCTGTTCACATCTGTCCTGTTCTCCTCTGTTCTGTCATGTTCTGTCCTGTTCTCATCTGTCCTGTTCACATCTGTCCTGTTCACATCTGTCCTGTCCTGTTTTCATCTGTCCTGTTCACACCTGTTCTGTCCTGTTCTCCTCTGTCCTGTTCTCATCTGTTCTGTCCTGTTCTCATCTGTCCTGTTCTCCTCTGTTCTGTCATGTTCTGTCCTGTTCTCATCTGTAATGTTCGCATCTGTCCTGTTCTCCTCTGCTCTGTCATGTTGACATCTGTCCTGTTCTCGTCTGTCCTGTTCTCATCTGTTCTGTCATGTTGACATCTGTCCTGTTCTCGTCTGTCCTGTTCTCAACTGTCCTTTTCTCATCTGTCCTGTTCTCCTCTGTTCTGTCATGTTCTGTCCTGTTCTCATCTGTCCTGTTCACCTCTGTCCTGTTCTCCTCTGTTCTGTCATGTTCTGTCCTGTTCTCCTCTGTCCTGTTCTCAACTGTCCTGTTCACATCTGTTCTGTCCTGTTCTCCTCTGTTCTGTCCTGTTCTCATCTGTCCTGTTCTCCTCTGTTCTGTCATGTTCTGTCCTGTTCTCATCTGTCCTGTTCACATCTGTCATGTTCTCATCTGTTCTGTCATGTTATGTCCTGTTCTCCTCTGTCCTGTTCACATCTGTCCTGTTCACATCTGTCCTGTCCTGTTTTCATCTGTCCTGTTCACATCTGTTCTGTCCTGTTCTCCTCTGTCCTGTTCTCATCTGTTCTGTCCTGTTCTCATCTGTCCTGTTCTTTTCTGTCCTGTTCTCCTCTGTTCTGTCATGTTCTGTCCTGTTCTCATCTGTAATGTTCTCATCTGTCCTGTTCTCCTCTGCTCTGTCATGTTGACATCTGTCCTGTTCTCGTCTGTCCTGTTCTCATCTGTTCTGTCATGTTGACATCTGTCCTGTTCTCGTCTGTCCTTTTCTCAACTGTCCTGTTCTCCTCTGTTCTGTCATGTTCTGTCCTGTTCTCATCTGTCCTGTCATGTTCTGTCCTGTTCTCATATGTCCTGTTCTCCTCTGTTCTGTCATGTTCTGTCCTGTTCTCCTCTGTCCTGTCATGTTCTGTCCTGTTCTCATATGTCCTGTTCTCCTCTATTCTGTCATGTTCTGTCCTGTTCACATCTGTCCTGTCATGTTCTGTCCTGTTCTCATATGTCCTGTTCTCCTCTGTCCTGTCATGTTCTGTCCTGTTCTCATATGTCCTGTTATCCTCTGTTCTGTCATGTTCTGTCCTGTTCACATCTGTACTGTCATGTTCTGTCCTGTTCTCATATGTCCTGTTCTCATATGTCCTGTTCGCATCTGTCCTGTTCTCATCTGTCCTGTCACGTTCTGTCCTGTTCTGATATATCCTGTTCTCCTCTGTTCTGTCATGTTCTGTCCTGTTCACATCTGTCCTTTTCTCATCTGCCCTGTTCACCTCTGTTCTGTCCGGTTCTCCTCTGTTCTGTCATGTTCTGTCCTTTTCTCATCTGTCCTGTTCTCATCTGTTCTGTCCTGTTCTGTCCTGTTGACATCTGTCCTGTTCTCATCTGTTCTGTCATGTTCTGTTCTGTCCTCATCTGTTCTGTCATGTTCTGTCCTGTTCTCATCTGTTCTGTCATGTTCTGTCCTGTTCTCATCTGTTCTGTCATGTTCTGTCCTATTCTCATCTGTTCTGGCCTGTACTGTTATGTTCTGCTCTCCTCTCCTCTGTTCTGTCCTGTTCTCTTCTCAATAAAAACAAATGACGGGCTACAGTTTTGTTGTGTGTTTTTAAAATCTCAAAATGCAGCTTTAACCACTTGGTACCAAATGGTGCTTGTTTTAATGAATTCCAAAGAAACATGTGTTTTTATAGGTTGTTATTGTGTATTTACCATGTTACCATGTAAATAATGAATAATAATAATAAGTACATCATTTCTTTAACCTAAAATAAAGCGCTATCCATAACTTCTTAATAATTAAACAATTAAGCAGTTTGATCAACATTTCTCACTTGTGGTATTTAAAGAAAAATCTGGTTCATGATATTATTATTCATATGGATGAGTAAAAATGTTTCTGCACCATTATCCCTAATTTAACATGATGCACAAGTATCAGTCGAGAGTTTCAACTTTCAGATCTTTATTGAACACAAACACAAACACACACACACACACTCCTGTTAGAGTATCAAACACGTAGTTATATACATGCAAAATGTTGAACGAATGTTAAAGCTCTTGCGAGATGTCAATCTTCCTATCTAGCATGCTTTGACCTTTGTTTCCCTTGAACAGTCATGTCTAGGAAAGTGTTGACATAGAAACCGGGAGGTGATGTGTTTTGCATTGTGCATTTCTCTTCTCAATCACCTCGAGGTATTTCCCCCCTCTAGCATTTAATACATGTATCAGAAGCACAGCTAAAGCGGAGCCAAGCCCTGTGTGGAAAGGTACAAGCGTGTGGGGCGGTCCGATGCGACGGAGTCTATCTAGGGCTCATTCCTCGGCGGGTAGGATTTTGTCGAGGTAAACCTTGATGGAGGTGATGGCCTCGTCCAGGTAGGTGCCGACATGGGGGCGCACATAGTGTCCGTACAGACCCAGGCCGGCCATACGGGCCTTGTCCACCAAGGGTGCTGCTTCCTGGGCCAGACCACTGGACAACACACACACAGAGACAGGAGGAGATGTGTCAGTGTGTCATAGGTTAACAGCCATCCTATGTGTCCCAGACTTGGGTTCAAATACATGTGTATTTTAGTATTTGTATTTTTATATCTGTGTATTTGAGTATTCTGAAATACACAGCCCAAAACAAGTACTTTTATTTGAGTATTTGAATGGTTCTTTGAGAACTAAAACAAATAGTCTTCTAATACCTGTATTTCAAATACCTGGGTTAAATGCATGGGAGTGTATCTGAGCCAGTGTATATCAGTAATTTCAAATACTTTCCAAGTGTATTTCCAACTACTTGTTTTTTTAAAATAAAGATGATCTGAATACTTGTTTTGAAATGTAGTGAAATGTAATTGAAACACCTTAAATTGTATTTTAAGTTCTGATGTGTCCCGTGGTTAACGTCTAATAAAGAATGGTCAAATATCTAGGTAACATGTTGATAGGCATGAAGGGCCAGCATCTAAGATCCTATAATCATTTCAAATCCTATTTCAAAGTTATGGACAGATAGACAGAAGAACTGCCAGTAAATCAGACAGACGGATAGACACACAAACAAGCAGGACAACAGAAGGACATTGACAGACTGACTCAATGCTGGGTCTGGATCGACGCGACAAGTTAACTTGGTTGTGTCGCGGTGGGGCACTCACGATCCGATCTTGACAGCGCTCAGGAATTTGGGGTTGCCCTGCAGCTCCTCGATGTAGTCTTTGGCAGCCTGGCCCTGGCCCTGGCCCAGGTTCTCAGTCATAGGCCCCACAGCAGCCTGCACCTTGCTGTAGGCGTTCATCAGCCTCTTGTAGAACACAGACTTCATGGCCTCATACTTCTCCACCAGCTCCTTGTCTGGCTCTGGTACTTGACACAGGCACACAGAGACTGGAGGGGAGACAGGGAAGAGATAGTATTTATTCATGAATTGCACTTGCTTGACTTGATTGACTGCTGTTAAAGATGATCTAAAACCACTGGACTAACTATAGCCACAAAATAGCCCCAATATAGTAAAATGCTTCGCATAACCAGGCAGTGTGTGTGAGTAAGGTTGATTTAGTGTCTGTGTAATGGAGATAGTTTGGTCACTTGGTTTGATCCCTCTCATGATGAGTAAACTCGGCTGAAATAATCAAAGGCCATTTCAACCTGACATCTGAGGTCTCTCTTATCCCTGCAGATTGTGTAGCAGTGGGGTCTGATGCCCATAGTGTCACTGCTCAACGTGGTCGGTCGATCACCTCCACAAGTCCATCACAGTTCAAAGCCTATCACCTCTCAGATAAACATACAACTAACTGTGCTATGCATTCGTGTTGGCTGACATATTCTCTCACTGTCACTGACATGTTCACAGCTGGAGGTCAAAGGTTGCTATTACCTTCTGTTGTATAAACGTCTGGAATGAACACTATATATCCATTTTCATAAATGTTGGTAAATTTGCCTTTATTGTTTCAAGACATTATGGAAGAGATCGTTTTTGTCTAATCGTGGCATGGGGTTGTTCAATGACAGCCATGTCTTTGTTTCAAATATCACAAGGGTTTCATTTCAGAGACAATTATTCACGGTTTTTAACTAAATGTTATATCATCTCTCCCACAGAAAGAAGTTGTATTACAGCCAGGTTTTACACAGTCAAATGTGACAAATAGATACATTTTATATAAAGAGCTGTACAAATTATACATTTGTGACATCAATATACGGTAATTATTTTTTTACAAAAAAAATTCAGCACAGTAATATGAGATCTGTATGTAAAACCTTTATATTTGACATTTTAGCAGATGCTCTAATCCATTTTAAGCTAACTAGGTGAGACAACCACATATCACAGTCAAGTATGCAGGATACGAACCTTCCATTCTAGCTAAACAATGGATAAACAGCGTTTCTGCCAAAAAACTAACATTTTAATACACATCTAAAATCTATGAGTTAATCATCTGAGAACAGTAAACACTATTTTACACGCACATGAAGCTAGCTACCTGTAAGAATTCATTTCGGATGAAAAAACACAAATCTGGTTTGAGTTCTGCAGGGTGTGTGTTGCAGGTTCTTGGTCTTACCTTGGAGTGCAAGCACTAAGGCTAATGCCAACTTTCCGTTCATTTCTGAAAGAAAAAGACAAACACAATAGGAATTTCGATGAATTATTTAGATGAAGTTAAATGCAATGCCTGTCTATTTATTAGACTAGAAATCACACCATTCTGATCAGGCATCAATGAAACTGTTGAGCTGTTCATAACTGATAGGAAAGGATGATGCATCTTAAAATGCATGAGAAAATAAATAAATTATACATTAATACATGTATATGTTTTTAGATTACTAGAGCATTGAAATAACATATCTATAAAAGTTGAGAAGAGAGAGAGAAAAAGATGACCTCCTGTTGTAGTGGATGTACAGATCCCAGTGAATTAAATGACAGTCTCCTTTGGTGGCTGAGTTGTCTGTAAAGCAATCTGAACAAGTAGACACCATGATATAGTGAGGAGAGTAAACAAACGTCATCTAATGAGTATGCACACACACACGCACGCACACACACCCACGCACCAGACACACCAGAACCCACTGTACCTACAGGACAAACATCCACACACTCGTTCGCCTGCACAAAGTCCATTGCACTTGAGACAGGTGATTCAATGCATCCAGATTATCACTTGGATTGGTTTCTGAAATCTATTTATGCTGCAATGCCCTATTCTGCATACGAAGGAAAGCCTGAATTCTCCTCAAAAACGTTTGCATATCAGTGCATGAAGTAGATTTATTTTGAATGAAGGATCTTGTTAAGCATTATAACTGTGGCTGAAAGTTTTCCATAATTTATTTGTCAACATTTGTGTGGAACATAAACCAGTATGTTTGACTGCCTCTATGTAACTCATTGAAAATCTGTATTCTTGCACACATTCAGAATTCACGAACTCAACAACAAAACACTCTTCACAATGTCTAACAAAAATCATCTCAATGGCTTATTCAGGCTAAGGTCCATTCTCACTGTCTATTTGAATGTGTTTCATGTATCCCAGTTAGCCAGATTATGGTTTTGATTGAATGAAACAGAGCCCTGAGTGTGTTGACTGTGTTCCAGGATCGATGTCTGCAGTCCACACAGAGAGAGCTGAGAGAAACGTCCTGCAGGTCACACACATCTCCCCTCCAGCCAGACACCCCTGCTGAACCTTGTACAGTGCCTTTCGAAAGTATTCGGCCCCCTTGAACTTTGCGACCTTTTGCCACATTTCAGGCTTCAAACATAAAGATATAAAACTGTATTTTTTTGTGAAGAATCAACAACAAGTGGGACACAATCATGAAGTGGAATGACATTTATTGGATATTTCAAACTTTTTTAACAAATCAAAAACTGAAAAATTGGGCGTGCAAAATTATTCAGCCCCTTTACTTTCAGTGCAGCAAAATCTCTGAATGATCCAATGTTGACCTAAATGACTAATGATGATAAATACAATCCACCTGTGTGTAATCAAGTCTCCGTATAAATGCACCTGCACTGTGATAGTCTCAGAGGTCCGTTAAAAGCGCAGAGAGCATCATGAAGAACAAGGAACACACCAGGCAGGTCCGAGATACTGTTGTGAAGAAGTTTAAAGCCGGATTTGGATACAAAAAGATTTCCCAAGCTTTAAACATCCCAAGGAGCACTGTGCAAGCGATAATATTGAAATGGAAGGAGTATCAGACCACTGCAAATCTACCAAGACCTGGCCGTCCCTCTAAACTTTCAGCTCATACAAGGAGAAGACTGATCAGAGATGCAGCCAAGAGGCCCATGATCACTCTGGATGAACTGCAGAGATCTACAGATGAGGTGGGAGACTCTGTCCATAGGACAACAATCAGTCATATATTGCACAAATCTGCCCTTTATGGAAGAGTGGCAAGAAGAAAGCCATTTCTTAAAGATATCCATAAAAAGTGTCGTTTAAAGTTTGCCACAAGCCACCTGGGAGACACACCAAACATGTGGAAGAATGTGCTCTGGTCAGATGAAACCAAAATTGAACTTTTTGGCAACAATGCAAAACGTTATGTTTGGCGTAAAAGCAACACAGCTCATCACCCTGAACACACTGTCAAACATGGTGGTGGCAGCATCATGGTTTGGGCCTGCTTTTCTTCAGCAGGGACAGGGAAGATGGTTAAAATTGATGGGAAGATGGATGGAGCCAAATACAGGACCATTCTGGAAGAAAACCTGGTGGAGTCTGCAAAAGACCTGAGACTGGGACGGAGATTTGTCTTCCAACAAGACAATGATCCAAAACATAAAGCAAAATCTACAATGGAATGGTTAAAAAATAAACATATCCAGGTGTTAGAATGGCCAAGTCAAAGTCCAGACCTGAATCCAATCGAGAATCTGTGGAAAGAACTGAAAACTGCTGTTGACAAATGCTCTCCATCCAACCTCACTGAGCTCGAGCTGTTTTGCAAGGAGGAATGGGAAAAAATGTCAGTCTCTCGATGTGCAAAACTGATAGAGACATACCCCAAGCGACTTACAGCTGTAATCGCAGCAAAAGGTGGCGCTACAAAGTATTAACTTAAGGGGGGTGAATAATTTTGCATGCCCAATTTTTCAGTTTTTGATTTGTTAAAAAAGTTTGAAATATCCAATAAATGTCGTTCCACTTCATGATTGTGTCCCACTTGTTGTTGATTCTTCACAAAAAAATACAGTTTTATATCTTTATGTTTGAAGCCTGAAATGTGGCAAAAGGTCGCAAAGTTCAAGGGGGCCGAATACTTTCGCAAGGCACTGTATCTCAACTGTCAACTCTCACCGAGATAACACTCTGATTTCAGCACAGTCTGTAGATGTCCCTCCCATCTCTGTCTGTCTGTCTGTCTGTCTGTCTGTCTGTCTGTCTGTCTGTCTGTCTGTCTGTCTGTCTGTCTGTCGTCCACACAGAGACAGCTGAGAGAAACGTCCTGCAGGTCACACACATCTCCCGTCCAGTCAGACACTCCTGCTGAACCTTGTATCTCAACTGTCAACTCTCACCGAGATAACACTCCGATTTCAGCACAGTCTGTAGATGTCCCTCCCATCTCTGTCTGTCTGTCTGTCTGTCTGTCTGTCTGTCTGTCTGTCTGTCTGTCTGTCTGTCTGTCTGTCTGTCTGTCTGTCTGTCTGTCTGTCTGTCTGTCTGCAGTCCACACAGAGAGAGCTGAGAGAAACGTCCTGCAGGTCACACACATCTCCCGTCCAGTCAGACACCCCTGCTGAACCTTGTATCTCAACTGTCAACTCTCACCGAGATAACACTCCGATTTCAGCACAGTCTGTAGATGTCCCTCCCATCACTGATGTCTCTGTCTATCTGTCCGTCTGTCTCTTTCTTTCTGTCTCATTCTTTATCTCCCTCTTTGTCATTCCCTGTTGCTTTCTCTCTGCCTTTCTAAAATCTATTCTCAGTCTCTCTCAGCTTTCTACTTCATTCAGTTCAGAGATTGATGAATGTGAGGAGTGTAGACCGTGTCAAGGGAAATTGAATGAAAAGGCACAACACTATAATGGTACAACTAAATGTTTTTTTAAAATTTTTATTTAGTTTGAATTCATTTTGGGGATTCACAATAGTTAATTGACTTACTCAGATGCAATATGTGAGCCAAAACGGTATGATTACTAATACACTCTATGGCAGTTTTAATACTATCACAACCCTTGTGCTGAGGTTAGTGAAACACCAGTAAATGTGTGTACTCATTCACCGGTCAAATCATACAGCATTGTTCACGCGCTCTTCTAGTTGTAATCCCTAGTGCATATGAACATAGAATCAGCCCTAGAATCACCTTGCATGAATACATGTGCTGGCAGTGAGCTGGGTGGGTGTTTGTCTGCCTTAGATTCAGGTGCCATTAGATGGGTCTGTACTGGTCGATCTTCTCCTTGACTCTGTCCCAGAAGGAACTGGTGGAGGCTGAGGCCCAGTCCATGTAGGGATCAGCCACTGGTTTGATGTGGTCCTCGTAGTACGCACCAGCAAAGGCCTGCACTGCCTCTCTTATTCTCTGGGCTTTAACTTTGGCTGCCCTGTAAGACACACACACAAGAATAAATCAGTTGGAAGCAGCATCCACTGAGCGCACGCCTTTTACCCGTATCCTTAAAACGGCATGGTCGGCCATGGTGACTGTGTGTCTGTTTGTACCTGTATGTCTCTGTTGCCCTCTGCAGAACCCCCTCAGAGTCAGAGTCCTCTGGGGCTGGCATCTGGGCCACTATGGACACACATGCTATGGAGGAGAGAAGTTACAGTAGGTTACAGTAGGTAACAGACTACCAGTCCATGTCAACAGTTCAATGGAGGATAGACTAGATAGAGAGTAAAAAAAAATGAAATGCACGGCCACACCTTGAATGAGCAACACGAGAGCAACTAGCTTCAGTTTCCCTGGCATCTGTCAAAGAAACAGAATGAGACGGAAGACTTGGCTAAAATACACATCTCACTTAAAAAATTGATATTACATATAATAAAATTATTCAATAAACAGTACATTACATTTTTCATCACCCCAAACAAAACTAATCATACATTCAAATGATATATCACTGATATGTATATATATTTCTGTAATCAACGGTATCACTCATAACAGCTGGCCTCCAGTATAAAAACAGCTGGTCAATACACAATTCAAAGTAAGTGAAAGAGCATTTTAGGGAGCGTTTTACCTTAGTGTTTGTTCTCAGTATTGTCAATCTGTTTGGTGGAATCAAGTCACTTCATTTGAATTAGAGGACTTCTCACAGCGCTTTGTCTTGGTTGCATGTGTACTTTGTTCTTGTTTTGGTGACCACTGACCGATGGTCTGTTTTTGGGTGGGAAGTGGTGGACTGATTGGATTGGCTTAGATGATCAGTGAGTCAGTCGTAAGTAGTCCAGTGTTTCGATGCTCTTTATTTATTTAAGTTCTGAGAAATGATTTTTTTTATATATATATATATATATTTTTGCCTAGCTAAATTATCTTACGTCATTGGCAAATAATTTATTTTAACCTAAAAAAAATGGTTAACACAAAATATCTTGACAAATATTGTGAAATAAGATACATGACTTGTGTCTGCTGCTGCAGTATCAACTTTTGCCCAAAAGAAACACTAACTCTTAGCAACACATTTAAAAAAGCCTCTCATGTTAAACCTTCATCCTTGCATTTGCCAAAAGGTTACATTAATCTCTCATAATCTTTTCAATTTGAAGATTGTCTGGATAGCTGCCCAAAGTTCCTTTAATAAAGACGAGTGGACATGTTGGCTTGTAAGTATTCAGACCAGGTCTTTATATCTCTGTGCTCCATTAAGAAGACAGCAGGTCAATGAAATAGAGTACTGTTTTGAACTAGACCCAATGTCTCAGTCAGCAGAACTCAAGAGAGGAGTCCACTTCAAAATACCTCTCTCTCTCCCTCTCTCTCTCTTCTCTCTCTCTCTCTTCTCTCTCTCTCTCCCTTCTCTCTCTCTCTCTTCTCTCTCTCTCTCCCTTCTCTCTCTCTCTCTCTCTCTCTCTCTCTCTCTCTCTCTCTCTCTCTCTCTCTCTCTCTCTCTCTCTCTCTCTCTCTGCAACACATCCGTTTCAGGCATAATGCTGAATGTCACACTGATACATGACCAACTGTGGATGTCATTTTCAAATCTTGTTTTCCTGCTATTGCTTTTCCATTGATGCCCTTTGTCCATTCGCCTCTTCACCTCTGGTCCTGTTGACAGACACAGGACAATAGTTGGTTGTTGTGAGAAGAGGGTACAGAGAGCAGATTAAAGCTGCCCACTATCATGACACTCCACCAGAAAATAGGGTGAAAATATGAGTATTCCCTGGTGGGGTGCACGACCCTCTTGCCCCCTGGACCCCTCTAACCCCCCTACGTTTGACCCTTGACCTCTGGTCAAACACAGGAGCAGATTCCAGTAAACAGGGACAGCATAGTAATCATTAACTCAGAATAAACAGTGCCTTTAGCCCGGGCCTTGTGAAATTTGACCTGGTTAGTGTCTCTCAGTAAAGCTATTGACGTGTGGATATCCAGAGTGATCCAAGATATCCAGAGCATCAAAGTGTGTCGGTTGTGTTGCATTACAGAGTGTTCATTGTTAAGGAGAGCTCAATAACAGCATCAATCCAGAGTCCATTTGTGATTGTGACACAAGTTTGTATCTTTTTTAAGGGGAAGCATATCTTAGCACAAGAACATGAGGTTTCAAGAGATTGAACATTGTTCACAGAGATACTTTTCAAGGCTGCACACAACCAACATGTTGAATGGAAGAAAGGGTCTATTGACAGACACTTGTCTTACTGCTGAATCTCAGTTAGAGAAGTGTCTGGGCAAAATGTGAAATTACATGTGTTGCAGACTGCTTTTAAGTATAGTATCTTTCAGTCAGAATGCACTGATTCTTTCTCTGGCCATGGTGTTTTTAACCCCTGTGTCATACTGGGCAGCTGACCATTCACTTTGACCACATTAACATCCCATACCTATCCCACAATGCATCATAAACAGAGACGAAATGAATGTTTGGTCTTTGTGCAGTTTTTTTTATGCATGTTATGCATACTGTCTGTATTATGTGTACAGGTCTTCATGTCTTTCATATCCTTATAAAGCCGTGCTTCTACATCTGCGTTGCTTGCTGTTTGGGGTTTTAGGCTGGGTATCTGTAAAGCACTTTGTGACATCGGCTGATGTAAAAAGGGCTTTATAAATACATTTGATTGATTGATGTGCCCCCCCATTTATTAGTTGAAGAGACACTTGTCAAATAAAAATCATTGCCAATCAAACTCATTGTCCAGAATAACTTCTAACTTGTCATTGCATGGATTTTTTGGCCTCTTTAAAAATGAGCAGGTTGACTTCTTACTGTAGCAAATCAAATGCAGAATATAACAACCCACAAATATAGTTTTATCACAAAGGTATCTTTATTTTTCAGGTTATTAAAGCAAGCCATGTTTATTAAAGCAAGCCATAACAAGTACACAGAGATGACATCAGTCTCTTGAGAGAGGTGAAATATAACCTTTGTGTCTGTCGGCACAACGCACATGTCAGCGTCACAGCAACCGCGTCACCAGGCAAGACAGAGCAAGAAGAGTGATGGGGGCGTGGGGGGTCTTAGACAGGCAGGGTCAAAGGTGTACAGGCTTACTACTGCTTGGGGAAGGTCTCGTCAACCTTGGCCTTCATCTTGTCAAACTGCTCAGTGAACCAGGTCCTGGAGACGGGGAGACAGACACACAGTGAGTCATTTCAGTCTTTAATTATTTCACTTCATACTAATGTAGATCTCCAATTAATTTAATGTTGGGTTATGTTTTGGGGTGTGTGTGTGTGGGCATGTACTTGGTCTTGGTGGCGAACTCGCTGTCCCCAATCTTTTCAAACATGTCCTTGGTCTTGACGGTCAGGTCATCAGTTAGTTCCTTCATCTGATTGCCGAAGGTGGTGAAACGCTCCTCAATTGTCTTCTCAGCCTCCTGAGCCTCTGTAGAGAGAGAGAAAGGAGGCAGGGTTAGAACTATGAACAGAAGGACAGAGTCTTAGATCTATGAACAGAAGAACAGAGTGTTAGAACTATGAACAGAAGGACAGAGTGTTAGAACTATGAACAGAAGGACAGTGTTAGATCTATGAACAGAAGGACAGTGTTAGATCTATGAACAGAAGGACAGTGTTAGAACTATGAACAGAAGGACAGAGTGTTAGAACTATGAACAGAAGGACAGTGTTAGATCTATGAACAGAAGGACAGTGTTAGATCTATGAACAGAAGGACAGTGTTAGATCTATGAACAGAAGGACAGTGTTAGAACTATGAACAGAAGGACAGAGTGTTAGAACTATGAACAGAAGGACAGAGTGTTAGAACTATGAACAGAAGGACAGAGTGTTAGAACTATGAACAGAAGGGGAGAGTGGTAGAACTATGAACAGAAGGACAGAGTGTTAGAACTATGAACAGAAGGGGAGAGTGTAGAACTATGAACAGAAGGGGAGAGTGTTAGAACTATGAACAGAAGGACAGAGTGTTGGAACTATGAACAGAACGGGAGAGTGTAGAACTATGAACAGAAGGACAGTGTTAGAACTATGAACAGAAGGGGAGAGTGTAGAACAATGAACAGAAGGGGAGAGTGTAGAACTATGAACAGAAGGGGAGAGTGTAGAACTATGAACAGAAGGACAGTGTTAGAACTATGAACAGAAGGACAGAGTGTTAGAACTATGAACAGAAGGACAGAGTGTTAGAACTATGAACAGAAGGACAGAGTGTTAGAACTATGAACAGAAGGACAGAGTGTTAGAACTATGAACAGAAGGACAGAGTGTTAGAACTATGAACAGAAGGACAGAGTGTTAGAACTATGAACAGAAGGGGAGAGTGTTAGAACTATGAACAGAACGGGAGAGTGTAGAACTATGAACAGAAGGGGAGAGTGTAGAACTATGAACAGAAGGGGGGAGTGTAGAACTATGAACAGAAGGACAGTGTTAGAACTATGAACAGAAGGGGAGAGTGTTAGAACTATGAACAGAAGGACAGAGTGTTAGAACTATGAACAGAAGGACAGAGTGTTAGAACTATGAACAGAAGGGGAGAGTGTAGAACTATGAACAGAAGGACAGAGTGTAGAACTATGAACAGAAGGACAGTGTTAGAACTATGAACAGAAGGGGAGAGTGGTAGAACTATGAACAGAAGGACAGAGTGTTAGAACTATGAACAGAAGGACAGAGTGTTAGAACTATGAACAGAAGGGGAGAGTGTAGAACTATGAACAGAAGGGGAGAGTGTAGAACTATGAACAGAAGGACAGAGTGTTAGAACTATGAACAGAAGGACAGAGTGTTAGAACTATGAACAGAAGGGGAGAGTGGTAGAACTATGAACAGAAGGACAGAGTGTTAGAACTATGAACAGAAGGACAGAGTGTTAGAACTATGAACAGAAGGGGAGAGTGTTAGAACTATGAACAGAAGGACAGAGTGTTAGAACTATGAACAGAAGGGGAGAGTGTTAGAACTATGAACAGAAGGACAGAGTGTTAGAACTATGAACAGAAGGACAGAGTGTTAGAACTATGAACAGAAGGGGAGAGTGTTAGAACTATGAACAGAAGGACAGAGTGTTAGAACTATGAACAGAAGGACAGAGTGTTAGAACTTTGAACAGAAGGGGAGAGTGTTAGAACTATGAACAGAAGGACAGAGTGTTAGAACTATGAACAGAAGGACAGAGTGTTAGAACTATGAACAGAAGGACAGAGTGTTAGAACTATGAACAGAAGGACAGAGTGTTAGAACTATGAACAGAAGGACAGTGTTAGATCTATGAACAGAAGGACAGTGTTAGATCTATGAACAGAAGGACAGTGTTAGAACTATGAACAGAAGGACAGAGTGTTAGAACTATGAACAGAAGGACAGAGTGTTAGAACTATGAACAGAAGGACAGAGTGTTAGAACTATGAACAGAAGGGGAGAGTGTTAGAACTATGAACAGAAGGGGAGAGTGTTAGAACTATGAACAGAAGGGGAGAGTGTTAGAATTATGAATAGAGAAGGGAAAATCGTCAGGAAAATGAGTAGACTGAGGGTTTCATCATGAAGAGAGAGAGGTAGAGAGAGAGAGAGAGAGAGCGAGAGAGAGACAGACATAGAGAGAGAGAGAGAGAGAGAGAGACAGATAGATGGTACATGTGTGTTCATAATAATAAATTTGTATTGATGTGTATTTGAGGCCAGACTTATGCATTCAGTAGTAATGGATTTGTATAGACTAGTATCAAGTGTATTTGTGTGTGTGTGAGGCTGTGTGTTTGTGTACATGCATGTACATGTGCATGTGTGTATGCATGCATTTGTGTGTTTGTGTGAGAGAGAAACATCACACACGTGTCACCAGTGAAAATGCGTTAGTATTGACGCCAGTATTGAGGGAGATGAATGAGCGATAAAATGATTAGATAGAGTGAAAGTGTAATGGCTGCCTAATAGGGTAGGGCTTCATACCTGTGTGTGCAGCGAACACAAGCATCAACACGGCAATGGCAATGGACAGTTTCATCTTGACTGTTGGCTGCAAGGGAAGGAAATTTAGCAACAAAACACCCTGCCTTTAATATGCTCCATCATAAAAAGGTTTGCATGATGAGTTAGTTATGAGTTCAAACAAAATCCTAGCATTATGCCGTCAGGGTTTCATCAGGAGCTGTGCTAAACAAGTGAAATGTAAGCCATCCTAAACAATTATTATTGTTGTAATAAATGATCAACAGCTGTTTTGTTAGTGCGGTCAGAACAGTGGACAGCTCCCTCTGCGTTCTCTAGCCTACACACAACTTCAATTAGTGACTTTACATCAGCAAGAAAAAAAGACTTTGATAGCCTTACATTTTAGATTAAACTCGACCTGCATTTGATTAAATTAGTAAACTAACATAACAATTGTTTCTATTAATATCTGTCCTGAGCATTGGATGGGGTTCAGAAACAGAAGATAGGCTGGATGTCTTTCCCGCTTGTATAAACTACACCTAGATGTCGCCACAATACCGCAAACAGATTTTGAGAGACTGGTATAGATTTATAGATAATTTGGGGTATAAAATAAACAAATACATTGGCGACATTCACGTACATTTATTTGGAGTAAATAAACTGATGAACAAAAGTCTCAGATATACTGGCCTATGTGTTTGCTCAGATAAGAACAAAAACATACAAAGATAGACATTTGAAGTAATAACAATGAAAGGAAGACTCTAGAAATGCCAGTGAAAAGTAGGTTAATCTTACCTGTTTTCCGTCTCAGAGAGAAAATAACCCCAGTGTGTCTGACAGACTGACTGGAGTCCCTCTATATATCCCAGGACGCTGACGTAATCAGTAGTCACCAATTCTGACCTATGGTGACCCCGCATCGCACAATGAAGAGCACGCCAAGAGTGGCCTACTCCCACCTTCTCCTCCAGATTAACCAACCCTCCCCCATCTCCCTTTTTCGGAGAGCCCAGCTGAGGTATGGTCCATGTCCTGTCTTGTTTCAAACCATACATGATCACATATTTAATCAGATTTTGTGGGAATGTATTTATTTGACTAGATCTGTAATTCACAGTCTGATCTGGGGGGTGGGGGGGGGGGGGGTTCATCCTGCCTTAGGTTTTATAATGTGATATTCATTTGTCATAAAATATTATATAAAATATAATCATCAGACTGTGAGTGCACAGAGATACAGACCTAAAGTGGACTATGGCCATTAAACTAGGTCACAAGATACTTATACTACTTATACTACTACTTAGATATTGATACAGTTCTGCAGTGGCATCACTAAACAGCACGGCATTGACAGTGCAGATCTGTCTCTGAGTCCACCAGACCAGTCTGTTTAGGGCTGTATTCAATCCATAACACTGAAGATCTGCGACAGATAATGAAAGGTAGTGTTCCCATCGTTGTGTTGACTGTATTCAATCCATAACACTGAAGATCTGCGACAGATAATGAAAGGTAGTGTTCCCATCGTTGCGTTGACTGCATTCAATGACCTTTGCATTTTAAAGCAGATCTGCTGCGATACGGATTGAATCCAGCCCTTAGTCTTTTTGGCAAGGCAAGTATTTGGGCCCCATTCCATCCTTCCCTGCTCCCTTCCTTGAAGTCATCCCTGTTCTGACTTCTCTGAATAGATGAACGCTGTGTGATGAAATCCTTGTTGACACCTTTCAATTTCACAATATAAAATATAACATGTGCACTTCTTCCCCTCTGATCTACTTTCAGTGCCATTACCCTTCACTGACCTCACACACAGATCTGTGTGATCAGTGTTATCATGTGATACAGAATGCACAGCATCCTATTTGTCCACTGTTATGTAAATCTGCTAGAAGTCCATTATATTAGTGCTCCTCCATGCTGTCTCCAAGAGAGAGAAGCTGGGGTCAACAAGCCTCTACTGTACTGGAATAGCCAGTACGTAACTCCAAGTCCAAGAATTACAAAGTCTGGCAAAGTCGTATGGCTTTATTTGCACTATTCTTAAAATAGTAAGTCTAGAAGGTCCTTCTCTGTGTTGGAGCAGACAGGGGTAGTGGACTACAGTTTGTTGAACTATAGTAACCTCTCATTAGTGCTGGAGGGGTATGTATGTTTTCCTCATTGCAGCACTTCCCTCTTTACACCCAGCCCCTTGCTGCCCACGGCAGGGTGCCCATTCGGTGCTGATGGCTTTAGCCATATGAAACCCTGTTATGATGCACAGATGACCATTGTCTTGCACCTCTTAATCACACAGTACCCATTCCTCACCTGTGGTAGAGTGTCTTTGTGTGATGCATGAGGCGTGAACGTGCATGTCTCGCTCGCTCATGAATTGAAATAACAAGCCGTCTGATAAAAGACTGTTTTTCCCCCTTCTTTTGCCAAAGGGCTCCTGTGGTGAATGGTTTGTGTTCCAGCACCAAGATGGGGGAAGAGGGAGGAGGAAGGGTAGTAAGAGGTAAAATCTCTGTGGGGGAGTTGTCGGGGGTTACTGTCGGTTTTGCTCTGCCAACACCTGCTAGTTGGAGCCCTTTGTTGCTTCAGCCGGAGCCAGAGACACCCAGGAGCAGTATAGTATGTGAGAAAAAGTGCTGACTGGCAGAATGCTTGTGGTTTTGCTGTTTTCTCCTTGGCCAGACCGTTACAAATACATACAGGGTTTACTATAGTGTAGGACACTTCACCCAAACACGACCTTCCAGTATAGGAGGAACAGAAACAAACTGGGACTCAATAACAGTTCACTTCAACACAGAGGTTGTTATTAGGAGTGTGACCTGATTTAGGGGAGAGGTCATTGTAGTCATTGTTGCTCTTCTTGACTTCTCATTGAAAACAAGGTCACATACTTGAAATGGTATGCTACTTTTTAAGGTTAGGGTTGAGTAGAGGTGGTTTACTAGACACAGTTATTGCTTGCATGGATCATTTTTTCGACCGTTTTTTTTCCTGGTTAAAAGGGAGCACATTTTAATGTAGATCATTAAGAAGCTTGTGTTCATATTTATAGACTTAATCACGAAACGGTGCTTCAACTTCGAGAATAAAGATGCCCATAGTGCTATTGTATACAGTGAAAATTAACTTGGTTTAGTTTATTAAAACTACCATGAACAACAACACTAAAGTACTGTAGGTGTACAGTTGACTGTCGGAAGTTTAAATACACTTAGGTTGGAGTCATTAAAATTCATTTTTCAACCACTCCACAAATTTCTTGTTAACAAACTATAGTTTTTGCAAGGCAGGTTGGGACATCTACTTTGTGCATGACACAAGTCATTTTTCCAACAAATCTTTACAGACAGATTATTTAACTTATAATTCACTGTATCACAATTCCAGTGGGTCAGAAGTTGACATACACTAAGTTGACTGTGCCTTTAAACAACTTGGAAAATTCCAGAAAGTTATGTCATGGCTTTAGAAGCTTCTAATTGACATCATTTGAGTCAATTGGAGGTGTACCTGTGGATGTATTTCAAGGCCTACCTTCAAACTCAGTGCATCTTTGCTTGACATCATGGGAAAATCAAAAGAAGAGCAATTTCTAAACTCCTGAAGGTACCACGTTCATCTGTACAAACAATAGTACGCAAGTATAAACACCATGGGACCACGCAGCCGTCATACCGCTCAGGAAGGAGACACGTTCTGTCTCCTAGAGATTAACGTACTTTGGTTTGAAAAGTGCAAATCAATCCCAGAACAACAGCAAAGGACCATGTGAAGATGCTGAAGAAAACAGGTACAAAAGTATCTATATCCACAGTAAAACAAGTCCTATATCGACATAACCTGAAAGGCCGCTCAGCAAGGAAGATGCCACTGCTCCAAAACCGCTATTAAAAAGACAGACTAAGGTTTGCAACTGCACATGTGGACAAAGATCATACTTTTTGGAGAAATGTCCTCTGGTCGGATGAAACAAAAATAGAACTGTTTGGCCATAATGACCATCATTATGTTTGGAGGAAAAAGGGGGAGACTTGGAAGCCGAAGAACACCATCCCAACTGTGAAGCACTGGGGTGGCAACATCATGTTGTGGGGGTGCTTTGCTGCAGGAGGGACTGGTGCACTTCACAAAATAGATGGCATCATGAGGAGGGACAATTATGTGGATAAATTGAAGCAACATCTCAAGACATCAGTCAGGAAGTTAAAGCTTGGTCGCAAATGGATCTTCCAAATGGACAATGACTCCAAGCATATTTCCAAAGTTGTGGCGAAATGGCTTAAGGACAACAAAGTCAAGATATTTGAGTGGCCATCACAACACCCTGACGTCCATCCCATAGAAAATATGTGGTCAGAACTGAAAAAGCATGTGTGAGCAAGGAGGCCTACAAACCTGACTTACACCAGCTCTGTCCGGAGGAACGGGCCAAAATTCACCCAACTTACTGTGGGAAGCTTGTGGAAGGCTACCCGAAACATTTGACCCAAGTTAAACAATTTAAAGGCAATGTTACCAAATACTAATGGAGTGTATGTAAACTTCTGACCCACTGGGAATGTGATACAATAAATTAAAGCTGAGATAAATCATTCTCTTTACTATTATTCTGACATTTCACATTCTTAAAATAAAGTGGTGATCCTAACTGACCTAAGACATGGAATCTTTACTGGGATTAAATGTCAGGAATTGTGAAAAACTGAGCTGAAATGTATTTGGATAAGGTGTATGTAAACTTCCGACTTCGACTGTAAGTGCTTTTTTCAGTAGGGGATTGGTGGAGCAGAGAAGAGGGATAAGTGGTTGCCTCCACTGCCTGGCTTCCAGCCTAAATGTTTACTTGCTGGCCACTCTCCTACACTTCAGAGGCAAACTTTGTGACTCACATTTTCTGTTAACTACACAGAAAAAACTCCATGTTTTGTTTGGTCTGCCAGAATGCCTTACTATTACTGTGTGTTTCTGGTGTTTACATGCTCTTTTAAACCTGATTTATCAAGGTCAAACCTAAAATCTCTTGGTTAAAATCTATTTTGCAACACAGACTGGGTCCAAGATAGCAGCAGGGTCAGCGATATTACAAGTCAAATTGCAAAATTGAAAAACTAACTGTAGATCCATCAAAAGCAATTATCATAGGATTTGTGTATCTATATGTGTGTGTGTGTGTGTGTGTGTGTGTGTGTGTGTGTGTGTGTGTGTGTGTGTGTGTGTGTGTGTGTGTGTGTGTGTGTGTGTGTGTGTACCTTCGTGCAGATCTGTGTATCTTAGACAGGAGAGGAGGGTGGAATAACTATTAACATAGTAGATGAAAACACAAACATGGTTCCTGAAACCTGCTGGGATAATGAGAAAGGAATGTGAGAGCAGATCCCGACAAGCCAGGACCCGGGAAGCAGGGAGAGAGGGAGGGCGGTACGGAAGGAGGGCGGAAAGGGGACAAAAGAGAAAGAAAGACCTGCAGGAGGGGGTGGAAGGCCCTTTAGTGTTTGGTCAATCAAGCACCATCTGTACAGATTAGGAGAGGAATTGACAGTGTGTGATGAGAGGGGTGTATGGGTGGTGCGGGAGGGTCCTAAAAGAAAAGGTGAAAGAGGGATGTGGGTTAGGGAGAAGGATAGGTACCCTGAAAAAGGCCTTACTGAAAATCATCAGACATATCCCTTGTGTTGTCCCTATAAACGTACGTAACAACAGCCTGAAGAAAGTGTATTATAAAGAACCTGTGTGTGTTTATGAGTGTACAGGTAGTAGAGAACTGCCTACATGGGGTTTAGGGTTCGTATTTCGGGGTTAAAGACATGGGATCTGGGGATGGGAAAAGAAGAAGGAGCATGACATGATGAGGACATTCTGTCCAACCTATTTCTGGAGCCTCCAGATGTGATGTTACATGACATTATAACCTAACGTAGATCTCAATTCAACTTACGCTGTTTGTGGTTTATAAAGACTAACACTGAATTACTGTATGTCAGGGGTCAGAAAAAAAACCCAACCCTGTTCCCGGAGAGCTACCCTCCTCTATGTTTTCTCTCCAACCCTGTTCCCGGAGAGCTACCCTCCTCTATGTTTTCTCTCCAACCCTGTTCCCGGAGAGCTACCCTCCTCTATGTTTTCTCTCCAACCCTGTTCCCGGAGAGCTACCCTCCTCTATGTTTTCTCTCCAACCCTGTTCCCGGAGAGCTACCCTCCTCTATGTTTTCTCTCCAACCCTGTTCCCGGAGAGCTACCCTCCTCTATGTTTTCTCTCCAACCCTGTTCCCGGAGAGCTACCCTCCTGTAGGTTCTCGCTCCAACCCTGTTCCCGGAGAGCTACCCTCATGTAGGTTCTCGCTCCAACCCTGTTCCCGGAGAGCTTACCCTCCTCTATGTTCTCTCCAACCCTGTTCCCGGAGAGCTACCCTCCTCTATGTTTTCTCTCCAACCCTGTTCCCGGAGAGCTACCCTCCTCTATGTTTTCTCTCCAACCCCAGCTGTAACTGACCTGGTCCAGCTTATCATTGTTATCAGAACATGATGCATGATAGAGGGAATTTATAAGCATAGGAATGTCTTGATTTTGTGTGTTCATCAACCATAGATTGTAAGATGAAGATCCATCTATATTACTGTAACTACCTCAGTTGTCATTGTAACTAACAATAAAGAAATGTCAAAGTTGAAAAAAGTTGATAAAGATTTGACAAGAAAAGAACACACTGACAATTGAGCAACTCTTTACATATTTTATTTCCGCAGCGCTGGGTAGCACACTGCAGTCAGCCAGACAGCCAGTCAGCCAGACAGCCAGTCAGCCAGACAGCCAGTCAGCCAGACGAACAGTGTGCTATGGTGAGCAGCAGGGCGTGTTACATTGTGAAGTGGCAGAGACACTCTGGCCAAACTGAATTAATACAGACAGGTAATATATGGACCCTGTGAAGTATACCTTTTAGTTTCATTGTCATATTCGCGTCATATCACAGTCATAGTAAATACACTCCTATATGAATCACAACAAATACAGAGCCTACAAAGCAGGTGTAGATACAGAATCATAGACAAGCAAGGAACGGAGTGGTTCTTCCTTTGGTTCTGGACAGACTGATGCTAGTGCTGGAGAAAAGTCCAGTCTTAATTCAGTGCAGTTATTGAAATGAAGGACAGGGACAGCGCTGGAATGGGCCGGAGACAATTTGGCTCACGATTGTTAGATACTGTTTCAACCCCACTTGTATCCCGTACAGCAGCCTTAGAAACCTGATGCAAATTAGTAGAACAATTTGGAGGAGACATCTAGAGGACGTATAATGAGGAAGACAAGCAAAGCAGGTTAAAAACAATGGCCTCTTGTGTGTTTAAGAAAGGCAGTATTGAGTGTGGCTCTTGTGTTCTGAGATGAGGAGATAATACAGCGAGAGAGTGATTGAAGTGATTTAAACAGTAAATGCCTTTCTGAGGCCTGAACAGACATAAAGGACTGTGTTTGTCTGCTCAAGACCCCTTCAAAGCTCTGCCATCCTCACCCCTCTCTCTCTATCAACCCCCCTCAACCAAAACACAGTGCCAACAGTGAGAACAGCATCAGTTTCATTTAACTCCCTCCTCCTCTCTGTGGTAGCTAGGTGAATGGTGGCACAGTGCTTCCAAACCCCTCCCTCCCCTGGGTCCATTTAGACAGCGGTCTCCTTGACCTTGTCCATGGCGGTCTGGAGCTGCTCACGGATCTTGGCGGCGTAGGGGGCGATCAGGCTGCTGAGCTCATCGATCTTGCCTTCCAGGGTGGTGCGCAGGTCCTCGGCGGTGGCCTCCAGCTGCTCGCGCATGCCTTCAGCCTGGGTGGAGACCTGCTGGCTCAGGTCCTGGGCCTGGTTCTTCAGTAGGTCAGTGAAGCTGCTCAGCCTCTGGCCGGCGGTGTCGTGGGCCTGACTCACGAAGGGCTCCACACGCTCCTTCACGAGATCCATGTTCTGGGAGGTACGGGACTGGATCTCACCCAGGTAGGTGGCCACTGTCCTGGGGGAGGGAGAGGCAGAGGGGGTTTGCATCACTTGGAAGACATATTAAAACTGAATTTTGAAATTCTATGTTGGAAAGCAAGCTGTTACAGTACATTGGCTGTTGCCATCTATACTTACTTGCGGATCTCCTCGGTGTCCTTGTTAAGGCGTTTCTTCAGTTTGCGGGTGTAGGTGTTGGCGCGGTTGTGGACATCATCAGCATTCTGCTCCATCATAGTCTTGAGCTCTCCCAGGTACTGTGTGCTGCGCTCCTTGGCATCAACCATGTCGGTCTGGAGCTTGGTGGTCAGAAGCTGCAGGTCCTGGCCCAGCAGGGCGGCTGTGTCCTGGGAGTAGGGCCCCAACTTGGTCTGGATGTCCTCCCTGTACACGGTCAGCTCAGCCACGGTGTCAGTGATCAGGGTGCTGCGGAGAGGGAGGCATAGTTAGAGATGGTCACAAAGTAGGTAGAGGGAGACATTGCCAGTGACGTAAGGGGACACAGGGGTACAGGGGGGAGGAAAGGGGAGGCATGGTCAGGGACATAGGAGGACACAGGGGTACAGGGGGGAGGATGGGGGAGACATCGTCTGGGAAATCGGGAGACACAGGGGTGCAGGGGAGACATCGTCTGGGAAATCGGGAGACACAGGGGAGAGGATGAGGGAGAGAGGAGAAAGAGGGGAGGCATGGTCAGGGACATGGGGGGACGCAGGGTACAGAGGGGAGGCATGGTCAGGGACACAGCAGGGAGGATGGGGGAGAGAGGGGAAAGCAGGGAGGCATGGTCAGAGACAGTCACACAGCACAAGGCTAGAATGGAGAGTGATGAAGTAAAGCATATGAGCCTATATCACTTCAGAATGAAATTGTGTTACAATGTGCCACTCACTCAAGTTCTCTGCTGAGCTGGGAGGCCTTGAGGTTTTCCACCAATCCGTCGGCTCTGCTGTTGATCTCAGACACATAGGTCCAGAAGCGCTCAACGTTCTCCTCCCAGAGGTTCGGGAGGGCCTCTGCCTGGCGCACAGCGCGGGCATGGCAGCCTGCAGGGGGAGATAGAGAGCTCTGAGGTGAGGTGTCAATAATATACACCATCAGGGGGGTTAAATCCAGTCTGGTAATGAGAGAGTGTGGAGCCTTGGTACAGTATGAAACCTAATTATAGAAGTGTTACAGTATTGGAAGAGTTGATCTTAAAGACTGATTTCAGCAAGGAGTCAGTAAATGCATTCATGTACATACAGTTGACTAATACTAAATATATATACTGCATATACAGTTGACTAATACTAAATATATATACTGCATATGCAGTTGACTAATACTAAATATATATACTGCATATACAGTTGACTAATACTAAATATATATACAGTTGACTAATACTAAATATATATACTGCATATACAGTTGACTAATACTAAATATATATACAGTTGACTAATACTAAATATATATACTGCATATACAGTTGACTAATACTAAATATATATACTATATATACAGTTGACTAATACTAAATATATATACTGCATATACAGTTGACTAATAATAAATATATATACTGTATATACAGTTGACTAATACTAAATATATATACTGCATATACAGTTGACTAATACTAAATATATATACAGTTGACTAATACTAAATATATATACTGCATATACAGTTGACTAATACTAAATATATATACTGTATATACAGTTGACTAATACTAAATATATATATACTGTATATACAGTTGACTAATACTAAATATATATATATATACTGTATATACGTTGACAAATACTAAATATATATACTGTATATACAGTTGACTAATATTAAATATATATACTGCATATACAGTTGACTAATACTAAATATATATATACTGTATATACAGTTGACTAATAATAAATATATATATACTGTATATACGTTGACTAATACTAAATATATACTATATATACAGTTGACTAATACTAAATATATATATACTGTATATACAGTTGACTAATACTAAATATATATACTGCATATACAGTTGACTAATATTAAATATATATACTGTATATACAGTTGACATATACTGTATATACAGTGCCTTGCACTGGATTTCTTCACATTTTATTGTGTTACAATGTGGGATTAAAATGTATTTAATTTTCATTTTTTGTCAACAATCTACTCAAAACACTCTGTAATGTCAAAGTGGAGGAAAAATTCTAACATTTTTTAAAAGATGAATAAAACATTTATAACTAAAATATAGTCGTTAATTGTAATGAATTACAATTAAATCCATTTAAGTCCCACTTTCTAACACAATAAAATGTGAAGAAATCCAAGGGGTATGAATACTTTTGCAAGGCACTGTATATATTGATAACAGTGTCAAAAGGGAACAGTGTAAACCCAGGTTTACCAGAGATGACTGCCAGAGCAAGGATTATTGCCACAGCCTTCATGATTGATTGACAAACAGATACACCTATGAAAACAGACATAGACGAAGTCAGACAGTGGTTGTGTATCAAAGCTATAGAAAACAAATACAACAATATTCAAAAATACAATGTTAAATCATTGGGATATTGGCTGAATTTTTTTGTTGTTGAATAAAGTAGAATACTACTGTGAAAAATAACATTTCATAGACGCTAAATGTCCATAACTGTACTCACTGAGCTCTTTTAGAATAGAAACTAAACTAGTTCATTGCAATTAAACGTTTTAGATTAAACTTTAAATCCAGTCATTGTGCTATAAACTAATACGGTATTGTAGTTTCCACTACAACACATCTCTTCTTAACAGTTTTACCATACATTTGGTCTGATTAATCTGCACACTACAGTAAAAAGATGAATGACTTGCTTTTCATTGCCTAATGTGTCGGCTACAGTAGTCTAACCTAATGCAATAATTTATAAGTAGTCTCTACCTCGGTATCAAATCTAGTCTACTTTAACATGATGCTTTATATTTCTACTAAAAATAAGGTATTTCACTCATGACGCGTTTGTAGTCTATATGGTGCCAATTAGTTGTCCCCATTCCTCACTCACCTAAGAAATCCAGTTCCTTCCGTGCTCTAGGGACAGTTCGCGGGGCTTTTTATACTGTCCTGGTGGCCGCGCGCCTGTAGCTGGGAGAGCGCGCGCATGTGAGGATGTGTGGCTCAGCTCATGGTTCGTTCCACGCGATGTGCCACTCTGCGTTCGAAGTTCTCATCTCTTTGCGTTGTTGTTCGCTATATGGTGATTGTGCAATATATAGTTTATGATGTACGTCAACGAAAATAGTTTGTGCTTCTATGAAAAAAACTGTAGGCTATTTGAAACAAGGAAACCCCTTTAAATAACTCTTAGATGTGATTGTGGCTCATTCAGTTTGTTTATACATTTCCTTCTTGGTCTTTGACTTTTCCAGGTGTGTTTTATGTAATCCGTTTTGGAAATACAATTAAATGTTAAATGTCTCAGAGAACAATTCTTTGGCCAACTATAATCTACTGCTGGCGCCAAGAATCTGTAAATATGCTATCCTTGTCAGGCAGCTCCGTTGATCTTCAATGTATTTGAATCAGTTTATTTTTTAAATCATGGAATTACAGTATCAACTGACTACCCCTTGCCACTGTATGGACCCTCTCCACACACCATCAGTCTTCATTCATTTACACTGGGCTATTTCAATGCATGATGGTCACCAATGAAATGCATTTGAAAGGCACTGTCTCCAAGTCGTCTACATGAATGATGTTGAACCCATGACCCATGGAACATCTTCTATCAGAATCACGTGAATAATACTGTTCACTATTCACAATCCAACTAGGATCCGTCATTTACCTTCAGAAAGTATTCACATCCCTTTTCTTTTTACACATTTTGTTGTGTTACAGCCTTACATTTAGATTTTTGGCATACATTCAATAACTCATAATGTAAAAGTGTAATAATGATTTTCAAAATGTGTACAAATTAATTAACAATTAAAAACTGAAATATCTTGAGTCAGTAAGTATTCAACCCCTTTGTTATGGCAAGCCTAAATAGGTTCAGGAGTAAAAAGGTGCTTCACAAGTCACATAATAAGTTGCATGGACTCACTCAGCGTGCAATAATAGTGTTTAACGTGACTTTTAAATGACGTTAAACACATCTATGTTCCCCACACTTAAAATGATCTGTAAAGTACCTCAGTCGATGTGGAATAAATCAAGGGGTATGAATACTTTCTGAAGGCACTGTAACTGTTAACATCTGTTATTTCCTCAAAACAATAACTCCCCAGGGTAAGAGGGATCAGTGCAAAACAAGACAGGAGATACTGCTGTTCCCAGGGACATGTCAGGGCTTGGGGATAGAGCTGGGGTGCAGTAGGAAGGATTATGAGTGGGCGGTAGAGAGAGTGGCGTGAGGGGCAACAAAGACAGTTCATACATCACATAAATAGACTTTTTGAGGTAAAAGGAGATACTGTAGAAAATGTAACCTCAATATAACTCTCAAAATAAGGATTTGACAGAGCTAGCTTTATTGTTCACAGCCTGTAAGGAACTGAGACGATGACAAACAAACAAAAGAGAAAGTGCTGACTCCAACTGAGCCATATGAGTTAAAATCACACACCCAAATGTAGCTCTAATTCTCCTTTTTGTTAGGTCTAGTCACAGTTTATGTATTGTTGGACATCAAGGTTAGAGCTTTGGGCAGTAACCGAAAAGTCGCTAGTTCAAATACCAGAACCAACAAGGTGACACATCTCGCTGTGCCTTTGAGCAAGGCACTTAACCCTAATTGCTTCTGAGGCGCTGTAAAATGGAGTGCAGGGAGTGTGGCCGTGACCACACTCCCTGTACAGAAAAACTACTTAAGTAGTACTTTAAAGTATTTTTACTTAAGTACTTTACACAACTGATGAATACAATTGAAGTATATCAAGGCCACATCCTGATCAACAACAATGTCCTTATGGTGTTGCTTGTTTATCACATCATTTTTTTCTGAACATGTTCTGCATAGGAATTTGGTCAGGCATAGTAAGATCTAAGCATAGTTAAGGCTTGGTTAAAGATGGTGTTGTATGGTGAAAGTTAACATCTTGGGCCTTGTAATGGATTCTGGAAAGCCCCAGTGGTACAACAACAGAGCTTTCATAATGATGAATCTTCTGTTGAGTCATTGTTATACTCAGGTAATGAAAGTCTATATATGTGCAATGCTGGCCATATATAGGCCTTGTTATCAGCGCCACTACTGATTCCAGCAGTACCGATGACCTTTACCGAGAATGGTCCAGCAGGTACGCTACCTCTGCTGTCAATACTAGACATTCCTCTCTGTGTGGTAATCAGAAGAAGCCTTCTCCCAAGAAACACAAACTGGAGTTGATTGGTGTGTTCAGAGCCTGATAGTATGAGATAAACTCCAGGAGTCAACTTCTACCTCTTCACTGATTGGTCGGAATGGATATGTACACTACTGTTCAAAAGTTTGGGGTCACTTAGAAATGTCCCTGTTTTTGAAAGAAAATCAATTTTCCATTAAAATAACATCAAATTGATCTGAAATACAGTGTAGACATTGTTAATGTTCTAAATGACTATTGTAGCTGGAAACGGCATTTTTTTAAATGGAATATATACATAGGCGTACAGAGGCCCATTAACAGCAACCATCACTCCTGTGTTCCAATGGCACAGTGAGTTAGCTAATCCTAGTTTATCATTTTAAAAGGCTAATTGATCATTAGAAAACCCTTTTGCAATTATGTTAGCACTTCTAAAAACTGTTGTTCTGATTAAAGAAGCGATACAACTGGCCTTCTTTAGACTATTTGAGTGTCTGCAGCATCAGCATTTGTGGGTGCTTCGAGACAAGCAACGCTGAACCATGCATGAGAGCACCACCTGTTCTGGACGACTGTGTGATCTCACTCTCGTAGCCAATGTGAGTAAGATCTTTTAACCTCTCTAGGGTATGTGGGACGCTAGCGTCCCATCTGGCCAACATCCAGTGAGGTTGCAGAGCGCCAAATTCAATTACAGAAATGCTCATTATAAAAATTCAGAAAACAAAACATATTTTAGATAGGTTTAAAGATGAACTTCTTGTTAAACCAACCACAGTGTCATATTTAGAAACATGTCAAACAATGTTTATATTCAATCCTCAGGTTGTTTTTTAGCCTAAATGATCTATAATATTTCAACCGGACAATAACATCGTCAATATAAAAGGTAAACAAGAAATGCACATGCGCCTGAAAAAACTCTGCGTCACGTTAGGGTCCACTCGTTCAGACTGGTCTTATTCCCTCATTTATAAGAATACAAGCCTGAAACGATTTCTAAAGACTGTTGACATCTAGCAGAAGGCATAGGAACTGCAAATGGAGTCCTAAGTCAATGGATATTGTAATGGCATTGAATAGAAAACTACAAAACCAACAAAAAAAACTACTTCCTGGATTTTTCTCAGGTTTTCGCCTGCTAAATCAGTTCTGTTATACTCACAGACACTATTTTAACAGTTTTGGAAACTTTAGAGTGTTTTCTATCCAAATCTAGGCCGTTTAATTTGGGCATGCTTTCCACCAAAATTCCGAATGCTGCCCCCTACTCTAGAGAGGTTACAGTTTTTCTCAGTCGCTTTGGTACATTTTTCACATCATCCCTAACATGTGCAAAATAATAAGTGCATTTCTCAGAACAATTTGTACAAACTGCAATATACAATAGGTATGTTTCTGAAGCTAGTCAGTCACTAAAAATCCTTAGTACATCTCTCAAAAGTAAATATTCATGCCAATGATCATGTCAGTGTCATCAGAATGATAAGTCATTGAGTCATTGTTCACGAACAAGGTCGTCTAAATGTTTAGGCATGTTGTCAATGTAACTGTGTACTTTGACAGTATTACCTGACATAAACTTAGGCTACAGTTTGGATGACAGTTACCTTATTGAAAATGCACAAGACTGCACTTCTATGGCATATAAATTTTAACAGTACTATTTACATATTACTGTATGTGGGTTATTTATTGAAAGAGACTGGACAACCCAAGGGGCACAAAGGAAAAGAAAGAAAGAAAAGAAACACAGGAAACCACCCCTAAGGCACAACTCTGCCCGCAGCACTGTTGTGCTGTCTCTACACATCCTGACGTTCCTGTCTATTCTCATCCACTTCACACCGGATATTTTCCCTTCCAATGCAACGTGGAAAGAATCTTTTGGAATGCCTTATCCATCCTCTGCAGGTGTCTACTGTGATGTCCTCACATGCTGCATCCATTGCAGCCAGCAGGGTCATCTGTGTGTGTGGCTGACGATCGTACACCTTCCACCTCCATGCTAAAAATAACTCCTCAATTGGGTTAAGGAATGGTGAATAAGGTGGGGGGAATTCTATGAGCATCCTCGGGTGGGTCACAAACCATTGCCTTATGATGTTTGATCGATGGAAACTCACATTATCACAAATGACCACATACTTTGGCAAATCCTCTCTAAACAGACCCCTCTCATCATCAGGGATGAGAGCCCTATAGAGAGTCTCTAAAAAGTTGAGTAGATGCTGGGTGTTGTATGGCCCTATAAGGGGGAAATGGGTTAGGACACCATGCTCCGAAATAGCAGCACACATGGTGATATTTCCTCCCCGTTGGCCTGGCAAGTCCACAGTAGCTCTGTGACCGATGATATTCCGACCCCGCCTTCTGCATTTGGTCAGGTTGAAGCCAGCCTCATCCACGTATACAAAGTTGTGAGAGGGTTCACTTGATTCCAACTCCATTATACGCTATATCCCAGAACACACAGTTGAATTTGTTTTGGTAAGGAAGAGTGACATAAAATGTACATATATTGCATGTTCCTTCCACAGCAATGGAAATGTGTGCAGTTTATGCTTACTGTACTATGTATCACTATAAAATGTTGCTGTAAAGTAGTTACATAGATATATGTTTTACCTGTACATACTGGTACCGTAGCTCCTTAACTCTGTCCTCATTCTTTGGAATGGTACACGGTACAGCTGTTTCATACTCATCTGGTTTCATTGCAGCACCCTGTCGATGGTTGAGATGCTAACCGTATGGATGTTTTCAAAGACATTGTTGTCTTCTATAATGGTCCTTTGTATTTCCCTGAGTCTCATGGCATTGTTTGCTAGGACCATGGTGCAAATAGCCTCCTCCTGTTGAGGTGTGAAAACGCGTCCTCTGCCACCGGTTTGAGGTAATCTTGCAGTCCTATGTGGGGAAAAATGCAGTGATGCATCGCACACTTTCACATAGACAAAAACTATGCGAACACACATTTTACTGTAAAACATACAGGTGGGTGCATGTAAGGTGCAGTATGTATCTGTATAGAGTATATTTCTGTATGCTGTGAAATACAAGTGGACTACTGTAATATGAAGCATTGTAGGAAGTATACAGTATACTGCTTATATACAGTAACAGTGCACTGTACATTGGTGGACATTCCTGTTCTCTCTTCGAAACGTTTGAACTATTGAGGACACGGTTGATCTCCCAATATTCAGCTGCATCCTTCGACCCGCCTCAGCCATTGTAAGGCCATGATTGACAACATGGTCTACAATAGTGGCCCTTATGTCATCAGATATGCGCCTATGTCCTCTTCAGCCTCTTCCTCTGTTTTGCCTTCCACCACGCATCCTTGCTCCTCTTCTTCCTCCTCTTGGCTGTTGATCCTGTTCGTTTCCTGGTCCATCCATTATTGGAAAATTGCAACTCTGTGTTGTGGTCTGTCTATATATGCTTGCCAATTGATTCTTCATGAGATGCACCTTTGAGCAATTTAGACAACTGGTTGATTGTTGGTTGAACTAACACTTTACATTCCTTCATGAGTGAGGGTCAATTTCACCTGCACGATTCATCAATTCACGTATTTGTACAAAAGGTCTAATAGAAATGTGTAAAACTATGATTGACAGTTTATGACAAATAGTTCAACAATTTTGCATGTAATGGCTTATGCAAGGAACTAATGCCTAGATGTTTTGAGGGGTAAGACTATTCATCAGAGAACCATCTACTATATTTTGATCAACATGACATGAGCAATTGATCATGTGGAAAAAAGCTGACACTTGTACATTATCAATTGCAATTTGTTCAAAGGAATAAGAAATTGCTTTAATGATGTGCACAAGTGACTAGATGATTTGGAATTTGTACAAGTAGTATCAAGAATTGCACTTTTGATCTAAGAAATGCACCAAAGCGACTGAGAAAAACTGTAAACAGGTTAACATTTACAAGGCCGCGGGGTCAGACGAATTATCAGGACATGTACAGTGCCTTGCGAAAGTATTCGGCCCCCTTGAACTTCGCGACCTTTTGCCACATTTCAGGCTTCAAACATAAAGATATAAAACTGTATTTTTTTGTGTCCCAACAAGTGGGACACAATCATGAAGTGGAACGACATTTATTGGATATTTCAAACTTTTTTAACGAATCAAAAACTGAAAAATTGGGCGTGCAAAATTATTCAGCCCCCTTAAGTTAATACTTTGTAGCGCCACCTTTTGCTGTGATTACAGCTGTAAGTCGCTTGGGGTATGTCTCTATCAGTTTTGCACATCGAGAGACTGACATTTTTTCCCATTCCTCCTTGCAAAACAGCTCGAGCTCAGTGAGGTTGGATGGAGAGGATTTGTGAACAGCAGTTTCCAGTTCTTTCCACAGATTCTCGATTGGATTCAGGTCTGGACTTTGACTTGGTCATTCTAACACCTGGATATGTTTATTTTTGAACCATTCCATTGTAGATTTTGCTTTATGTTTTGGATCATTGTCTTGTTGGAAGACAAATCTCCGTCCCAGTCTCAGGTCTTTTGCAGACTCCATCAGGTTTTCTTCCAGAATGGTCCTGTATTTGGCTCCATCCATCTTCCCATCAATTTTAACCATCATCCCTGTCCCTGCTGAAGAAAAGCAGGCCCAAACCATGATGCTGCCACCACCATGTTTGACAGTGGGGATGGTGTGTTCAGGGTGATGAGCTGTGTTGCATTTACGCCAAACATAACGTTTTGCATTGTTGCCAAAAAGTTCAATTTTGGTTTCATCTGACCAGAGCACCTTCTTCCACATGTTTGGTGTGTCTCCCAGGTGGCTTGTGGCAAACTTTAAACGATACTTTTTATGGATATCTTTAAGAAATGGCTTTCTTCTTGCCACTCTTCCATAAAGGCCAGATTTGTGCAATATACGACTGATTGTTGTCCTATGGACAGAGTCTCCCACCTCATCTGTAGATCTCTGCAGTTCATCCAGAGTGATCATGGGCCTCTTGGGTGCATCTCTGATCAGTCTTCTCCTTGTATGAGCTGAAAGTTTAGAGGGACGGCCAGGTCTTGGTAGATTTGCAGTGGTCTGATACTCCTTCCATTTCAATATTATCGCTTGCACAGTGCTCCTTGGGATGTTTAAAGCTTGGGAAATCTTTTTGTATCCAAATCCGGCTTTAAACTTCTTCACAACAGTATCTCGGACCTGCCTGGTGTGTTCCTTGTTCTTCATGATGCTCTCTGCGCTTTTGACGGACCTCTGAGACTATCACAGTGCAGGTGCATTTATACGGGATTACACACAGGTGGATTGTATTTATCATCATTAGTCATTTAGGTCAACATTGGATCATTCAGAGATCCTCACTGAACTTCTGGAGAGAGTTTGCTGCACTGAAAGTAAAGGGGCTGAATAATTTTGCACGCCCAATTTTTCAGTTTTTGATTTGTTAAAAAAGTTTGAAATATCCAATAAATGTCGTTCCACTTCATGATTGTGTCCCACTTGTTGTTGATTCTTCACAAAAAAATACAGTTTTATATCTTTATGTTTGAAGCCTGAAATGTGGCAAAAGGTCGCAAAGTTCAAGGGGGCCGAATACTTTCGCAAGACACTGTAGATATCTACCTTAATTACCTGCTACCCTTGCACATCCTTACTCATTGTGTATTTATTCCTTGTGTTATTATTTTTCTATAATGTTTTCAAAAAATAATTCTCTCTGCATTGTTGGGAAAGGCCCATAAGCATTTCACTGTTAGACAACACCTGTTGTTTATGAAGCATGTCACAAATACAATTTGATTTTATTGTAATTTGGTTCACTCTTTGTATATAAATGTCTCAGCCTGAGCTGAACTCAATACCCACTGCTGCTCTCCCTGCTGGGACAGACAGACATGTCCTATTAAAACTGGGACCACGAGCGACAGGGATAGCAGCACAGCTGTTATGAAGAGTAGTGCAGTAGAGCTTTTGTAATGGCTTTCAAGGCATGAACATTGGGGTCATAGAAACAGGGAGAGAGAATGAGAGGGAAGTGAAAGAGAGAATAAGAAGAATGATGGTACGGCATAAGTAGCTGTAGACAGACAGACCGACCGACTTCTACAGAGTTCTGTAACAGAAGACACTTCCTCTTGTCCTAAAAATATATACTTCTTTGTTCCCTCTCATTGTAAGGATGGGTGATGTGGTAATATGCGTCTACCAGGGCAGTGTGTGAGAGGTTGTCGGTTAGCAGTGAACTCTCATAACCCCAGCCAGCTCATCTTGGAGTCAGGACTGATGTGACGGGAGCTGGAGGACTGTGGTCTGTGGTTAGTTGGTCACCTCTGGTCAGAGTGAGACCTCTCACCTCTAACTTCACATGAGTCTGTGATGTCACCACAACTGGCTGTGCCTGGGCCAAAGGGCGCTCAGCTGGGCCCAGTTTGGAACTAGGTTTGATTCCATTATCTGTGTGTGTGTGGTCAGTCATCTGCTTCTGACTCACTGATTTTGCTTACGTAGCTGACTGGTGGTAACTTGCACCGAACAATAGGTTTACCTCACCTCCAATGCCCTTTTTACATAGAAATACAGTGTCCGTTCACTAGCAAACAACAAGGACCATAAATCAAACACAGTTCACTATGTAAAAATGCTGCTCCAATGAACATAAGGAACACCGTAAGGACCATTTCCGTACTTGTCTCTTGTCTCTTGTTCTTATCTATTGACCTTTTGCCAGTTCATTATAGGCTTAGATGTGGGCCATTTATTTAGTCTATCATTACAGAACCCCTGTGGCATAAGGCAGATCTCAGAGATTTGTTTTACAGTCTTACTACCAGGCAAAGATCTAAATCAACATCCACTTTTGGTTTATGTTGAGTTGTCATGTTCCCTGTTCTCACAGAGTTGTTTTATGGACATACGTTCTGCTACCCAATGCAGGTAACAGTAAACAAATAATATGCTTGTCTAACAGTGTTTGGAGCATTAACAGTTTGGCCAGTTGAAAGCGTTTTACTGGTAATTTATATTAGGTTGATAGTGTAATGATGTTGAACAAAGGAAGTTCATGGCTAACCCAGCAGGGTTAACGGTTACTGGTGCCAGTGGCAGTTTGGGGCAGAGCCAAGGAATTTTGTTTACCTCTGGGTGAGGCAGCATGGGAGAGCCCTGGCAGAGCCGGAGGGTGAGAAGGGGAGGATGGGTGATACAGGTACATCATCAGACATGCAGAGACAGCTCTGAACATGCTCCATACCCACCTCTGGAGGGGGTTTGGGATTGTGGGGTGTGATAGGATTTCAGATAGTGTTACAGGACTGTGTTGTTTTTACAAGTAATTCAGAGAGAGAGAGGGAGAGGGAGGGGGGGTAGAGAGAGCTGTACATGACTGTTTGTCAGGTCATTGTATATATGGTTATTTTCTGATTTCCGTGAAGAGGTCAGTGAATCACCATCATTGCACAGGGCTTTATAATTCCCTGAATTGACAATGAACTGCCACTAGATGGCATTCATTCTAAAACTATGTTGAAGGAAAAAGCAAGCCAGTGGTGTGTATTCATGGATGCCAAGGGAAGCCAGGCTTCCCCCCAAAATGTACCAATAAAACATATACAATCATTTATATATTTTGAGCTAAACTGAGTGAACTCAACTGTGAATGGTCCTGGTGCACCAAAAAAAGTGTTTATTGAAGCCAGTTTGGATTTGGATTCACACCAACCACATCACATCAAAATAAACAAAAAACTTGAATTGTTGCATCTCATTGTGTTGTTGTCCTCCGGTGTCCTTATCCAAAATTAGCCATGGATGGAGATAGGGATTTGGATCCAAATGTTAATTTATACATTGTGCCCCTGGCCTCAGAGGGGGGAAGTTCAATATGTAGCTACAGTAGACGTTTTAATAAAAAATAAAAAGTTTAACCTTAATTTAACAAATCAAGTCAGTTAAGAACAAATTCTTATTTACAATGACGGCTTGTGCACCGCCCTATTGGACTCCCAGTCACAGCCAGATGTGATACAGCCTGGAATCGAACCAGGGACTGTCGTGACATCTCACATTGAGATGCAGTGCCTTAGGCCACTGCGCCACTCAGGAGATGACAGCTGCACCACTCAAGAGATGTAGTAGGCTAATGTTAACTAACTGGCTAATCGTTGCCCATGAAAGGAAGTTAGGCTAGCGAGCAAGCATTTTAGCCCAGTAGCCTAGGACAACAACAACTAAAAGCGTGTACTGTATGACAGTCGTAGACCGTTTCATCAACATGAAAGAGAGGAGGATGACATTGGTGTTTCTCATCATGTAGGGTGTCAACATGTTTTTTTCTACTTTTTCCACACCTTCCACACACACACACACACACACACACACACACACACACACACACACACACACACACACACACACACACACACACACACACACACACACACACACACACACACACACACACACACACACACACACAGGTGATTTGATGATGTTGAAATGTTGAAGTTGAAATGGTGCTGGAATAGTGGAGGCTCCTGTTTTCTTTGGGACCTGCAGTAACTCTCCGGTGTTCTAAATCAATAGTTGTTCAGTAGTTTGAAAATGTCAGAAATATTAACTTAATTGACCCTGTTGTAGGTCATGCAACTGTTTGTTTAAGGTAATATGTTTTGTGGACTACACCGGACATATGTTTCTCTCCGGTTTTGTGATGAGACAAAGGTGTGGTTGAATTTATTCTGCCACTGTGTCTTCTTATTGTCTCGGCCTTGGGCCTATATTGTATATCACGGTGTCAAAGCACATGAACTCACGGGTTATAGAGCAAACAACACCATTTTCACAACACAGAGGTTGTAATTATGGCTCCCACTTTGAAGACAAACACTGCGGCCTATAATCCTAATAGCTTTAACTCTCCCTTTGAATAAGATATTTAGCTACTTTAATGAGAAGAAATGTACTTACTATGACAGAGATATGTGGTTGTCTCACCTAGCTGTTTTAAGATGAATGCACTGATTGTAAATCGCTCTGGATAAGAGCGTCTGCTAAATGACTAAAACGTAAATGTAATCTTTAAACATCTTCAAGATTTGTTTATGCTGTGATACACACTTCTTTCTGATGGTATATGAAGCTATACTTGTACCTCTTTTTAACTAGCAGGGGCATATGCGTATTTTACGGAGAGATGACTGGATCAGCGGCGTACAGTAGTCCTACATGCAACCAGTCTTATTGGACAATGTTTGTGTACTATTTGTATGTCCCAATATGACTTTCCACCTCATACTCTTGTCACCACATAATCATTTGGGGAAGCAGCTTAAAACCTTTAAATTAGCATCATAGACACGATACATCAGACACGATACATTTAAGTTATGTTTAGTTTAGCTTTTTATTTCTATAAATTAAGAATACAACACCAATATGGCACAGTCACTGACCAACCTTCAGATAACAAACAAACAAAATACAAAGATGTCATTGACTCATCAGAGCCAATTCAGTTCATACAAAATACAGAATGGGCCTGTTCTGCATTACCAAGTTCATCTTTGTAAACTCTCCCTCATTCTATTGACAACGGTGGTATGTTCTAAGACTTTGAAGGGAGAATACAGTCTTCAAAAGGGCAAGAGCAGTCAGATGGAGGAAAGTGTTTGTGATTTAGTTGGTGTTGGTGAAGGCCTGGTAGAGGGCGGTGAGCTGGGCCTTCAGGTCCTGGGCGTAGGGGTCCAGCTTGACCTTCAGGTCCTCAGCATAGGGGGCTAGGCTCTTCTGCACCATCTGAGCTCTGGTGGTCAGCTGGCTCTGGAGGTTCTCGGTCAGGGGGGCCACACTCTTCTGGAAGTCCTGCAGGCGCAGGTCCACTTTCTGCTTCAGCTCATCTGTGTAGGGACCCAGCTGGGACTGCATCTCCTTCACACTCTGCTCCAGACTCCCCTTCAGCTCCTCACTCTTCTGAAGCAGGGTGGCCCTCAGGGCCTCAGAGTCTAGGGACTCTGCATAGGGGGCCAGATCCTGTTTCAGCTGCTCAACTCTCTGCTGGACTTGTGTCTTGATCTCCTCTGCGTAGGGCTCCAGTTTCCCCTTGACGCTGCCCAGGTCCTGCTCCAGACGCTCTCTCAGCACCTCAGCCTCCTGGGTAATCTTGGTCATCAGGTCCTTGGCTGCAGGAGGAAGCTGCTCCTGCAGGGAGACTGCGTATTGGCTGGCCACGTCAGCGCTCTCTGTGATGCGGTCACTACAGGAGATGAGAGGAGAGGGGGTCAGTTCAGGTCCCCATTCTAGTAATCTGAGCGATTCGACTATAGACACATTATAACAACTACATCACAGATCACATAACTTACTTGACATCCTGTCCCAGCTGAGACTTCCTGATCATCTGGACGGTGTCATCTGCCGTTTGCGTTGCCTTGGCAACGTAGTCCCAGAAGGCATCTGTCAGCTGCTCCAGCTGTGGCTTGGGCTCATCAGCGTAGAGCAGGTTAGCGTGGCAGCCTGTTGGGGCGTAGCAGAAGAGTTAGTTGTTGTGAAACAACTGGTTAGGCATGGCAGCCTGTTGGGGGCATTAAGGTAACTTGAAAATTATACTCCCTCTGCTATGGTTGTTATTATTGTCTATTGACTCAAAATTAATTTGATAGATTGATGGAATGTATTATGTTGCAATACTTCAGCTCTATAAATTTCACTTATAATCTGAAATATTCTTGTATCCCACTCACCAGTGAATACAGCCAGAGCGAGCACCACAAGGACCTTCATGACTCTCAATCAGATTCTGTGAAATAAAGCAACAATCACTTAAAGCGTTGTAATCCACCAGAAAAAAACCATATTGGAATGCTATCAAATAATACCATGGACTTGTAGAATCCAGCTTACCGTCTTTGTGGATGAGTGTGTTGGTGTATCTCTGAGTCCAGTCTGCAGTGACTAGTTTCAGCCGTGTCCTGGCCTGTATATATAGTGAGCAGGACAGTAAGGAACACAAAGTCCAGGAGCCAGTGCCTCGCTGTCAGCAGTGCTCCAAATCATAAACCCTCAGACCGCAGTGCACCACTCAGCACCTGTCTACCTGACCCAGCCCAGTTCTGTCCTGACAACTCACCCTGGACCTGTCCCAATGAACCCCTGGACCCAGAATGCACAGGAGAGCACTGCGTTATCATCACCTCTGGGTAAAGTGTCACAAACAGAGTTTGGGACATAAAACAGTGGTCAGAGATACTCAGTGAAGACCAATCTCCTGGGACTGCATGCTGATAAACACATCTCCATTCAATCCCCTTGTCAATAGTTTTTCAATGACATGCAGTAGTGATACATGTGCAGCAGGACACTTGTTGCCTTGCAGCTATACAGGTCTGTTACTGTTAATATCATCTGAGGGTAGATGTATTGTGTTGAATTGAGGCTTATGCACTTTTACATACACTAGCCTGTTCCTTTCTCTCAACCATAATGTATCTTGGTCATTATATATGATGCTACAACTCTACAATGCTCATAGTGAGTATCTGGTTCACAACAGGTCCGTTTCATGGATTTTTCCTTGATGACACAGAAAGTCCAGATCGAATCAGCCATTCTCTGAGCCAATCACAGCCATTTCTCAGACATAAATAGCACTTTGTCCAGACAACACCTTCCTTCCAAACTTCATGAGATATCACAGTCTGATCAGATATGGTATTGATTTATAGTCCGTTGAAGTTTGATGTCCAGCCAGCTGGCATTGACTCTCAGAATATATTCTATGATATAGTTTTCAGTTTCACTGTGAGGTCATGTGTTCAAGCACCTCCATGTGTCAGTTGTCTGACCAAAGTTCATTTGACCCCGGCCCAGTCCATTCATTAGATGTGATTTCACAATAGCTAGTAGATAATGTATGGTGTCCAGGAACTTATTTGGAATCAATTAAATGTTACAGTAGACTTCCATTTTTCAAAGCAAAGCTCCCCCTTTGTCTTACTGTAGTTCTTTTGTTTAAATGGATAGTGGGTTACTGTGCAATACTGGTAGTGTCGTGGCTTTCGTTTGAAGAAGCAGCGGGGTACGTGTTCATCTTTATTAGCTTAACTGACTGAACACGGAATACAAAATAACACAAACATAGCCGAAACAGTTCTGCAAGGTGCAACCAACACTAAACAGAAAATAACCACCCACAACTAACAGCGGGAAAACAGGCTACCTAAGTATGGTTCTCAATCAGAGACAACGAAAGACAGCTGTCCCTGATTGAGAACCATACCCGGCCAAAACATAGAAATACACAACCTAGACATACAACCATAGAATGCCCACCCACATCACACCCTGAACAAACAAAACATAGAAACATACAAAGCAATCTACGTCAGGGTGTGACAGGTAGTTTACCTTGTCATAACCTCGCCCCCAGGTTATTGCGCAAAGAAATGTCTGGGAACAACATTAACATGTCAAAAAGGTGGATCAGTCTACCCAGAGAATGGCCAGATTGAGAATGTTCCAAGCACTCATTCTACATCACTTGAGTTATTCATGATGTCACATCCTGGTAATCTGGAGCTGTGAAGTCAGGAGTTGAGTTCTAAACCTCATATCTGCCCACTGTGCCTTATTACAAACCATCACAGTGCCACTCTATAGAGAGTAGAATAAGGAGAGGCAGTTGCCTGGAATCTACTATTCCCTATGTAAACGTTTAACACCTCAAATAACCTCTGACCTCAGTGATGACTAAAATGTGTGAAGGTTGACACTGCGCTATAGGTTTGCGTTGGCAGTTGAGGTGACACAACCGTTGGGATGCTACCGTTGATGGCTGAACAAACGCCAGGATGTCTAGAATTTTTTTATTTACATTTTTTATTTTTTATTTCACCTTTATTTAACCAGGTAAGCTAGTTGAGAACAAGTTCTCATTTACAACTGCGACCTGTCCAAGATAAAGCAAAGCAGTGCAACACAAACAACAACACAGAGTTACACATGGAATAAACAAGCGTACAGTCAATAACACAATAGAAAAAAATAAAGTTTATATACAGTGTGTGCAAATGGCGTGAGGAGGTAAGGCAATAAATAGGCCATAGTAGCGAAGTAATTACAATTTAGCAGATTAACACTGAAGTGATAATTGAGCAGATGATTATGATATATACAGAGAAAATAGTCGGCCCAAGAATTGAACCCTGTGGTACACCCATAGAATGAAATCATATCCTTGTCGAAAAGCACTAAATTGACAAGTCAAATGTACTAACGCCAGCATCCGTAGAATCTAGTTAGTATTATATGTGGTTGTGGTCTCATTGCTTGACCTGATTAGAAAGTGTCTTTGGTGTGGACATGTTTAAGGTTGCCGGCCGTCAGCAGTGAAATACCTTTACCCATTAGTATTACCATAAGCAGGGGCGCATCTTTGGTTTTAGAAGTGGGGGGGCCATATTTTGGAAAATTATTTATATATTTTTTATCCAGTTGGATAAACACTCCAAACAGACTACCCAACTGCTCGGAGACGTCCGCATGGTCCTAAAGCACGCAGTTGCCTCGTTATGTATCACATTCCAATTATAAAACTGTGGGTGACAAAAATGCAATTTCAGAATGAGGGGGGGATATGTCCCCAGTGAAAGTTGCATCCCTGACTGTAAGTTTTCTCTAGAATGAGGCTTTCAGTAGAAGGGTCAAGGTCCATGCACAGTTGTCTAATTAGAATATAACCAATAAAACAGACCATGGTGGTGGTGGGGGAGATTTCCAAAATAAACATATTGAAGTTCAATCAAAGCCAGGTTAATCAAGTCTGGTCTGTCTATGTTCAGTCTGTCAGGCTCAGAGAATGAATATGAACATAACAAAATAATGTATTGTCATTGTGATTTGTGTGTGCGTGTGCATGTGTGTGTGTATGTGCATGTCGATATAGTAAGCGAACAGTCATGTGATGACAGCCAGCAAGGAGTTGTAGTAGAAGCAGGAAGAGAGGTGACATGGCAGTGACTCCTGGACTTTGGGCTTTCAGCTACAGCTCTGGTTTCGACTATATATACAGCATGGCACTGGCCTGATAGACACACAGACAGACTGAATACACAGAGATACACCAGGAAAAAAACCGGTGAGGCCAATGCTGAGATTCAAAACAAGGTGTTGGGAAAATGTGATTTTAGGGTTCTAAGATTCAAATGTAATTGAAGTGTAATTGACTAATGATGTTTCTGTTTCAGTGAGAAACGCAAATATGAAGGTGTCTGTGGTGCTTGCAATTGCTATACTCTCTGGTAAGTAACATCTAATGTTACCACAACCATAACTACTCTGTAAAAACATTTTTTGAAACCTTTGAATGCAACAAGATTATTAGAATTATTATTATTTTAAACTTCGAATTCAAGCTCCTTGAACAGTGTAAGGTCATAAAGTAGGTTAGGTTAAACGACCAGTTTCACAGGAACTAACTCTACTTCCACGCTCCAACAGGTTGCCATGCTAACCTGTTCTATGCTGATGAGCCCAAGCCACAGTTGGAGCAGCTGACAGATGCCTTCTGGGACTATGTCGCCAAGGCAACAAAAACTGCCGACGACACCGTCCAGATGATCAGGAAGTCTCAGCTGGGACAGGATGTCAAGTAAGTCATTTGACCTGTGATCTAGTTGTCATAACATGTTTGTAATGTCTGTAGTGGAAGCCCTCTCAGAGTACTAGTCACCTGAGTTGTGCAGCGGTCTAAGGCACTGCATTGCAGAATCCTGACTTGACCAGACCCCTCTCCTCTCCTGCAGTGACCGTATCACAGAGAGTGCTGACGTGGCCAGCCAATACGCAGTCTCCCTGCAGGAGCAGCTTCCTCCTGCAGCCAAGGACCTGATGACCAAGATTACCCAGGAGGCTGAGGTGCTGAGAGAGCGTCTGGAGCAGGACCTGGGCAGCGTCAAGGGGAAACTGGAGCCCTACGCAGAAGAGATCAAGACACAAGTCCAGCAGAGAGTTGAGCAGCTGAAACAGGATCTGGCCCCCTATGCAGAGTCCCTGGACTCTGAGGCCCTGAGGGCCACCCTGCTTCAGAAGAGTGAGGAGCTGAAGGGGAGTCTGGAGCAGAGTGTGAAGGAGATGCAATCCCAGCTGGGTCCCTACACAGATGAGCTGAAGCAGAAAGTGGACCTGCGCTTGCAGGACTTCCAGAAGAGTGTGGCCCCCCTGGCCGAGAACCTCCAGAGCCAGCTGACCACCAGAGCTCAGATGGTGCAGAAGAGCCTAGCCCCCTATGCTGAGGACCTGAAGGACAAGCTGGACCCCTACGCCCAGGACCTGAAGGCCCAGCTTACAGCCCTCTACCAGGCCTTCACCAACACCAACTAAATGGCTCAAACCAACACCACTCCTTGATCCTCTGAAACTTTTTGAGTGATTCTGTCATACCCTGAACTGCACTGTAAAACATGGAAATTAAACTGGGCATATGCCCAGAACATCATATTTATTATTATTTAGTGCAGGGTGAGAAATATAACCAAACATTCACACGCAAATATTTATGTGTTTGTTTCTACCTTGTTAAATGTTGAATAATGTCAACTTTTTATAATTTCATTAATTTTTTAAGAAAAATAAAGCTATTGCAGTTATGAACATATGCAAGATTGTTCCCTCATTCATTCAAATGCTAATAGTCAATTATATTATATTCCCTTTAAGTTCATTACACTCCAATTACACATGCAATATGTCACTCAAGGACACAGGAAAAGTCACAACTATGTCTGTCCCTGTCTCTTTCCAGTCTCTGAGTGTCTCTCTCTGTGTGTGTCTCTGTGTGTCTCTCTCTCTCTCTCTGTGTGTCTCTCTCTGTGTGTCTCTATGTGTGTCTCTGAGTGTCTCTATGTGTCTCTCTCTCTCTGTATGTCTCTGTGTGTGTCTCTCTCTCTCTCTCTGTATGTCTCTGTGTGTCTCTCTCTCGACTCTCTCTCTGTGTCTCTCTCTCTCTGTATGTCTCTGTGTGTGTCTCTCTCTCTCTCTGTGTGTGTCTCTGAGTGTCTCTCTCTCTGTGTCTCTCTCTCTCTGTATGTCTCTGTGTGTCTCTCTCTCGACTCTCTCTCTGTCTCTCTTTCGCTCTATGTCTCTCTCTGTGTGTGTGTGTGTGTGTGTGTGTCTCTCTCTCTCTCTCTCTCTCTCTCTCTCTGTGTCTCACTGGGTGTGTCTCTCTCTGTGTGTGTCGCTCTCTCTCTTTTAGCAACACAAATACTTGTGTTGAGTGTGTGAGATCAAATCAAAGTTTATTTGTCACTGTTACGGTGCGTGAATGAGGACCCAAAAGCGAATTAACGTAAACAGAACTTCTTTAATAACAAAACATAGGTAGGCTCAGATGGACCGGCAGATTCCGACAGGACAGGACAAGGTTGCAGCAAACATGACGATAGTCTGGTTCAGGCATGAAAAACACAAACAAGAATCCGACAAAGACAGGAACAAAAACAGAGAGAGATATAGAGGACTAATCAGAGGGAAAAAGGGAACAGGTGGGAAAAGGGGTGACGAGGTAGTTAGGAGGAGACAAGGAACAGCTGGGGGAAAGAGGGGGAGAAAAGGTAACCTAATAACGACCAGCAGAGGGAGACGGGGTGAAGGGAAAGGACAGAAACAAGACACAACATGACAATACATGACAGTACCCCCCCACTCACCGAGCGCCTCCTGGCGCACTCGAGGAGGAAACCTGGCGGCAACGGAGGAAATCATCGATCAGCGCACGGTCCAGCACGTCCCGAGAGGGAACCCAACTCCTCTCCTCAGGACCGTACCCCTCCCAATCTACTAGGTACTGATGACCACGGCCCCGAGGACGCATGTCCAAAATCCTACGGACCCTGTAGATGGGTGCGCCCTCGACAAGGATGGGGGGGGGGGAAGACGAGCGGGGGCGCGAAGAACGGGCTTGACACAGGAGACATGGAAGACCGGGTGGACGCGACGAAGATATCGCGGAAGAAGAAGTCGCACTGCGACAGGATTAATGATCCGAGAAATACGGAACGGACCAATGAACCGCGGGGTCAACTTGCGAGAAGCGGTCTTAAGGGGAAGGTTCTGAGTGGAGAGCCAAACTCTCTGACCGCGACAATATCTAGGACTCTTAGTTCTACGCTTATTAGCAGCTCTCACAGTCTGCGCCCTATAACGGCAAAGTGCAGACCTGACCCTCTTCCAGGTGCGCTCGCAACGTTGGACAAAAGCCTGAGCGGAGGGGACGCTGGACTCGGCGAACTGAGATGAGAACAGCGGAGGCTGGTACCCGAGGCTACTCTGAAAAGGAGATAGCCCGGTCGCAGACGAAGGAAGCGAGTTGTGGGCGTATTCTGCCCAGGGGAGCTGTTCTGACCAAGACGCAGGGTTGCGAAAAGAAAGACTGCGTAAGATGCGACCAATAGTCTGATTGGCCCGTTCTGCTTGACCGTTAGACTGGGGGTGAAAGCCGGAAGAGAGACTGACGGAAGCCCCAATCAAACGGCAAAACTCCCTCCAAAATTGAGACGTGAATTGCGGACCTCTGTCCGAAACGACGTCTGACGGAAGGCCATGAATTCTGAAAACATTCTCGATGATGATTTGTGCCGTCTCTTTAGCAGAAGGAAGCTGAGCAAGGGGAATAAAATGAGCCGCCTTAGAGAACCTGTCGACAACCGTAAGAATAACAGTCTTCCCCGCTGACGAAGGCAGTCCGGTGACAAAATCTAAGGCGATGTGAGACCACGGTCGAGAGGGAATGGGAAGCGGCCTGAGACGGCCGGCAGGAGGGGAGTTACCGGACTTAGTCTGCGCGCAGACCGAACAAGCAGCCACGAAGCGACGCGTGTCATGCTCCCGGGTGGGCCTTGTCGTCAGAGAGGGAGCGCTGAGAAAGAATGGCTCCCACGCCCACCTCTGACGCGTCAACCTCGACAACGAACTGTCTAGTGACGTCAGGTGTAACAAGGATAGGTGCGGATGTAAAACGATTCTTGAGGAGATCAAAAGCTCCCTGGGCGGAAACGGACCACTTAAAGCACGTCTTGACAGAAGTAAGGGCTGTGAGAGGAGCTGCCACCTGACCGAAATTACGGATGAAACGACGATAGAAGTTCGCGAAGCCGAGAAAGCGCTGCAGCTCGACGCGTGACTTAGGGACGGGCCAATCAATGACAGCTTGGACCTTAGCGGGATCCATCTTAATGCCTTCAGCGGAAATAACAGAACCGAGAAATGTGATGGAGGAGGCATGAAAAGAGCACTTCTCAGCCTTCACAAAAAGACAATTCTCTAAAAGGCGCTGGAGGACACGTCGAACGTGCTGAACATGAATCTGGAGTGACGGTGAAAAAATCAGGATATCGTCAAGGTAAACGAAAACAAAGATGTTCAGCATGTCTCTCAGGACATCATTGACTAATGCCTGAAAGACAGCTGGAGCGTTAGCGAGGCCGAAAGGAAGAACCCGGTATTCAAAGTGCCCTAACGGAGTGTTAAACGCCGTCTTCCACTCGTCCCCCTCCCTGATGCGCACGAGATGGTAAGCGTTACGAAGGTCCAACTTAGTGAAAAACCTGGCTCCCTGCAGGATCTCGAAGGCTGAAGACATAAGAGGAAGCGGATAACGATTCTTCACTGTTATGTCATTCAGCCCTCGATAATCTATGCAGGGGCGCAGGGACCCGTCCTTCTTCTTAACAAAAAAAAACCCCGCTCCGGCGGGAGAGGAGGAGGGGACTATGGTACCGGCGGCAAGAGCTACAGACAAATAATCTTCGAGAGCCTTACGTTCGGGAGCCGACAGAGAGTATAGTCTACCCCGGGGGGGAGTGGTTCCCGGAAGGAGATCAATACTACAATCATACGACCGGTGTGGGGGAAGAGAGGTGGCCCTGGACCGACTGAACACCGTGCGCAGATCGTGATATTCCTCCGGCACCCCTGTCAAATCACCAGGCTCCTCCTGTGAAGAAGAGACAGAGGAAACAGGAGGGATAGCAGACATTAAACATTTCACATGACAAGAGACGTTCCAGGAGAGGATAGAATTACTAGACCAATTAATGGAAGGATTATGACAAACTAGCCAGGGATGGCCCAAAACAACAGGTGTAAAAGGTGAACGAAAAATTAAAAAAGAAATGGTTTCGCTATGATTACCAGAAACAGTGAGGGTTAAAGGTAGCGTCTCACGCTGAATCCTGGGGAGAGGACTACCATCCAGGGCGAACAAGGCCGTGGACTCCCTTAACTGTCTGAGAGGAATGTCATGTTCCCGAGCCCAGGTCTCGTCCATAAAACAGCCCTCCGCCCCAGAGTCTATTAAGGCACTGCAGGAAGCTGACGAACCGGTCCAGCGTAGATGGACCGACAAGGTAGTGCAGGATCTTGAAGGAGAGACAGGAGTAGTAGCGCTCACCAGTAGCCCTCCGCTTACTGATGAGCTCTGGCTTTTACTGGACATGAAGTGACAAAATGACCATCAGAACCGCAATAGAGACAGAGGCGGTTGGTGATTCTCCGTTCCCTCTCCTTAGTCGAGATGCGGATACCTCCCAGCTGCATAGGCTCAGCACCCGAGCAGGCAGAGGAAGATGGTAGTGATGCGGAGAGGGGGGCAACGGAGAACGCGAGCTCCTTTCCACGAGCTCGGTGACGAAGATCAACCCGTCGCTCAATGCGAATAGCGAGTTCAATCAAGGAATCCACGCTGGAAGGAACCTCCCGGGAGAGAATCTCATCCTTTACCTCTGCGCGGAGACCCTCCAGAAAACGAGCGAGCAAAGCCGGCTCGTTCCAGCCACTGGAGGCAGCAAGAGTGCGAAACTCAATAGAGTAGTCTGTTATGGATCGATTACCTTGACATAGGGAAGACAGGGCCCTGGAAGCCTCCTCCCCAAAAACAGATCGATCAAAAACCCGTATCATCTCCTCCTTAAAGTCCTGATACTGGTTAGTACACTCAGCCCTTGCCTCCCAGATTGCCGTGCCCCACTCACGAGCCCGTCCAGTAAGGAGAGATATGACGTAGGCGACACGAGCAGTGCTCCTGGAGTAAGTGTTGGGCTGGAGAGAAAACACAATATCACACTGGGTGAGGAACGAGCGGCATTCAGTGGGCTCCCCAGAGTAACACGGCGGGTTATTGATTCTGGGCTCCGGAGATTCGAAAGCCCTGGAAGTGGCCGGTGGATCGAGGCGGAGATGGTGAACCTGTTCTGTGAGGTTGGAGACTTGGGTGGCCAGGGTCTCAACGGCATGTCGAGCAGCAGACAATTCCTGCTCGTGTCTGCCTAGCATCGCTCCCTGGATCTCGACGGCTGAGTGGAGAGGATCCGAAGTCGCTGGGTCCATTCTTGGTCGGATTCTTCTGTTACGGTGCGTGAATGAGGACCCAAAAGCGAATTAACGTAAACAGAACTTCTTTAATAACAAAACATAGGTAGGCTCAGATGGACCGGCAGATTCCGACAGGACAGGACAAGGTTGCAGCAAACATGACGATAGTCTGGTTCAGGCATGAAAAACACAAACAAGAATCCGACAAAGACAGGAACAAAAACAGAGAGAGATATAGAGGACTAATCAGAGGGAAAAAGGGAACAGGTGGGAAAAGGGGTGACGAGGTAGTTAGGAGGAGACAAGGAACAGCTGGGGGAAAGAGGGGGAGAAAAGGTAACCTAATAACGACCAGCAGAGGGAGACAGGGTGAAGGGAAAGGACAGAAACAAGACACAACATGACAATACATGACAGTCACGTGTGCCGAATACAACAGGTGTAGACCTTACAGTGAAATGCTTACTTACAGGCTCTAACCAATAGTGCAAAAAAGGTATTAGGTGAACAATAGGTAGGTAAAGAAATAAAACAACAGTAAAAAGACAGGCTATATACAGTAGCGAGGCTACATACAGACGCCGGTTAGTCAGGCTGATTGAGGTAGTATGTACATGTAGATATGGTTAAAGTGACTATGCATATATGATAAACAGAGTTGCAGCAGCGTAAAAGGAGGGGTTGGGGTGGGGGGGGCACACAATGCAAATAGTTCGGGTAGACATTTGATTACCTGTTCAGGAACCTTATGGCTTTGGGGTAAAAACTGTTGAGAGCCTTTTTGTCCAAGACTTGGCACTCCGGTACTGCTTGCCATGTGGTAGTAGAGAGAACAGTCTATGACTGGGGTCTTGGACAATTTTTAGGGCCTTCCTCTGACATCGCCTGGTGTAGAGGTCCTGGATGGCAGGCAGCTTAGCCCCAGTGATGTACTGGGCCGTACGCACTACCCTCTGTAGTGCCTTGCGGTCAGAGGCCGAGCAATTGCCGTACCAGGCAGTGATGCAACCAGTTAGAGAATGCTCTTGATGTAGCAGCTGTAAAACTTTTTGAGGATCTCAGGACCCATGTCAAATCCTTTTAGTTTCCTGAGGGGGAATAGGCTTTTTCGTGCCCTCTTCACAACTGTCTTGGTGTGTTTGGACCATTCTAGTTTGTTGTTGATATGGACACCAAGGCACTTGAAGCTCTCAACATGCTCCACTACAGCCTTGTCGATGAGAATGGGGACATGCTCGGTCCTCCTTTTCCTGTAGTCCACAATCATCTCCTTAGTCTTAGTTATGTTGAGGGATAGGTTGTTATTCTGGCACCACCTGGCCAGGTCTCTGACCTTCTCCCTATAGGCTATCTCGTCGTTGTCGGTGATTAGGCCTACGACCGTTGTGTCGTCTGCAAACTTAATGATGGTGTTCGAGTAGTGCCTTGCCATGCAGTCGTGGGTGAACAGGGAGTACAGGAGGGGACTGAGCACGCACCCCTGGGGAGCTCCAGTGTTGAGGATCAGCGTGGCAGATGTATTGATACCTACCCTCACCACCTGGGGGCGGCCTGTCAGGAAGTCCAGGATCCAGCTGCAGAGGGAGGTGTTTAGTCCCAGGATCCTTAGCTTAGTGATGAGCTTTGAGGGTACTATGGTGTTGATCGCTGAGCTGTAGTCAATGAATAGCATTCTCAAATAAGTGTTCCTTTTGTCCATGTGGGAAAGGGCAGTGTGGAGTGCAATAGAGATTACATAATCTGCGGTATGCAAATTAGAGTGGGTCTAGGGTTTCTGGGATAATGGTGTTGATGTGAGCCATTATCAGCCTTTCAAGGCACTTAATGGCAACGGACTCGAGTGGCTACAGGTGTGCAGTCATTTAGGCAATTTGCCTTTGTGTTCTTGGGCACAGGGATTATGGTGGTCTGCTTGAAACATGTTGGTATTACAGACTCAATCAGGGACATGTTGAAAATGTCAGTGAAGACACCTGCCAGTTGGTCAGCACATGCCTGGAGCACATGTCCTGGTAATCTGTCTGGCCCTGCAGCCTTGTGTATGTTGACCTGTTTAAAGGTCTTACTCACGTCGGCTACGGATAGCGTGATCACATTGTCGTCCGCAACAGCTGATGCTCTCATGCATGCCTCAGTGTTGATTGCCTCGAAGCGAGCATATAAGTGATTTAGCTTGTCTGGTAAGCTTGTGTCACTGGGCAGCTCGCGGCTGTGCTTCCCTTTGTAGTCTGTAATAGTTTTCAAGCCCTGCCACATGTGGTGTACTCCTCAATGCCCTGGAAAAAAACAGTCCTGCAGTTCAGCATCTGCTTCATCTGACCACTTTTTTATAGACCGAGTCACTGGTGCTTCCTGCTTTAATTTTAGCTTGTAAGCAGGAATCAGGAGGATAGAGTTGTGGTCGGATTTACCAAGGGAGAGCTTTACCGAGGGAGAGCTTTGTACGTGTCTCCGTGTGTGGAGTACAGGTGATCTATATATTTTTTTCCCTCTGGTTGCACATTTAACATGTTGATAGAAATTTGGTAGAACTAATTTAAGTTCCCTGCATTAAAGTCTCTGGCCACTAGGAGCGCCACCTCTGGGTGAGTGGTTTCCTGTTTGCTTATTTCCTTATACAGCTGACTGAGTGCGGTCTTAGTGCCAGCATCTGTCTGTGGTGGTAAATAAACAGCCATGAAAAGTATAGCTGAAAACTCTATAGGCAAGTAGTGTGGCCTGCAGTTTATCACAATAAATCAAATCAAATCAAATTTTATTTGTCACATACACATGGTTAGCAGATGTTAATGCGAGTGTAGCGAAATGCTTGTGCTTCTAGTTCCGACAATGCAGTAATAACAAGTAATCTAACTAACAATTCCAAAACTACTGTCTTGTACACAGTGTAAGGGGATAAAGAATATGTACATAAGGATATATGAATGAGTGATGGTACAGAGCAGCATAGGCAAGGTACAGTAGATGGTATCGGGTACAGTATGTACAAATGAGATGAGTATGTAAACAAAGTGGCATAGTATAGTATAAAGTGGCTAGTGATACATGTATTACATAAGGATACCGTCGATGATATAGAGTACAGTATATACGTATGCATATGAGATGAATAATGTAGGGTAAGTAACATTTATATAAGGTAGCATTGTTTAAAGTGGCTAGTGATATATTTACATCATTTCCCATCAATTCCCATTATTAAAGTGGCTGGAGTTGAGTCAGTGTCAGTGTGTTGGCAGCAGCCACTCAGTGTTAGTGGTGGCTGTTTAACAGTCTGATGGCCTTGAGATAGAAGCTGTTTTTCAGTCTCTCGGTCCCAGCTTTGATGCACCTGTACTGACCTCGCCTTCTGGATGATAGCGGGGTGAACAGGCAGTGGCTCGGGTGGTTGATGTCCTTGATGATCTTTATGGCCTTCCTGTGACATCGGGTGGTGTAGGTGTCCTGGAGGGCAGGTAGTTTGCCCCCGGTGATGCGTTGTGCAGACCTCACTACCCTCTGGAGAGCCTTACGGTTGAGGGCGGTGCAGTTGCCATACCAGGCGGTGATACAGCCCGCCAGGATGCTCTCGATTGTGCATCTGTAGAAGTTTGTGAGTGCTTTTGGTGACAAGCCGAATTTCTTCAGCCTCCTGAGGTTGAAGAGGCGCTGCTGCGCCTTCTTCACGATGCTGTCTGTGTGAGTGGACCAATTCAGTTTGTCTGTGATGTGTATGCCGAGGAACTTAAAACTTGCTACCCTCTCCACTACTGTTCCATCGATGTGGATAGGGGGGTGTTCCCTCTGCTGTTTCCTGAAGTCCACAATCATCTCCTTAGTTTTGTTGACGTTGAGTGTGAGGTTGTTTTCCTGACACCACACTCCGAGGGCCCTCACCTCCTCCCTGTAGGCCGTCTCATCGTTGTTGGTAATCAAGCCTACCACTGTTGTGTCGTCCGCAAACTTGATGATTGAGTTGGAGGCGTGCGTGGCCACGCAGTCGTGGGTGAACAGGGAGTACAGGAGAGGGCTCAGAACGCAACCTTGTGGGGCCCCAGTGTTGAGGATCAGCGGGGAGGAGATGTTGTTGCCTACCCTCACCACCTGGGGGCGGCCCGTCAGGAAGTCCAGTACCCAGTTGCACAGGGCGGGGTCGAGACCCAGGGTCTCGAGCTTGATGACGAGCTTGGAGGGTACTATGGTGTTGAATGCCGAGCTGTAGTCGATGAACAGCATTCTCACATAGGTATTCCTCTTGTCCAGATGGGTTAGGGCAGTGTGCAGTGTGGTTGAGATTGCATCGTCTGTGGACCTATTTGGGCGGTAAGCAAATTGGAGTGGGTCTAGGGTGTCAGGTAGGGTGGAGGTGATATGGTCCTTGATATGGTCCTTGACAATATAGAGACTTCCTTAGATTTCATGCACCAGCTGTTGTTTACAAATATGCACAGAAACATTATGTACAAAATAAGTTAGAAATAACGTGAAAAAAACACATAATAGCACAATTAGCGGCCATAAAACTGCTGCCATTTCTTCCGGCGCAAGTTTTGCATTGCTTAAATAGAGACTGTTATTTCCTGGGCCTCCTAAGTCCAGACATTTGTATCTCTAGCTCCTGTGTCAGCAACAGGTTTATCCAGTGATACGTCTCTGTCCTTTTACATGTCAATAGTTGTAATGGCATGTGACATTCATACCCAGAAAACATGACTCCCATGTGGGTATATGGTGGGCAAAATGGGCATGGGCTAGCCCACACCAGCCCAACAGGGGCTAGCCCACACCAGCCCAACAGGGGCCATCCCACACCAAGCCCAGCACGGGCTAGCCCACACCAAGCCCAGCACAGGCTAGCCCTCACCTAGCCCAGCACGGGCTAGCCCTCACCAACCCCAGCAAGGGCTAGCCCTCACCAAGCACAGCACAGGCTAGCCCACACCAGCCCAACAGGGGCCATCCCACACCAAGCCCAGCACGGGCTAGCCCTCACCAAGCCCAGCACGGGCTAGCCCTCGCCAAGCCCAGCACGGGCTAGCCCTCGCCAAGCCCAGCGCGGGCAAGCCCTCGCCAAGCCCAGCGCGGGCTAGCTCACAGCAAGCCCAGCGAGGGCTAGCCCTCACCAAGCCCAGCACGGGCTAGCCCTCACCAAGCCCAGCGCGGGCTAGCCCTCACAAAGCCCAGCGCGGGCTAGCCCTCACCAAGCCCAGCGCGGGCTAGCCCTCACCAAGCCCAGCACGGGCTAGTCCTCACCAAGCCCATCGCGGGCTAGCCCTCACCAAGCCCAACGCGGGCTAGCCCTCACCAAGCCCAGCGCGGGCTAGCCCTCACCAAGCCCAGCACGGGCTAGCCCTCACCAAGCCCAGCACGGGCTAGCCCTCACCAAGCCCAGCACGGGCTAGCCCTCACCAAGCCCAGCACAGGCTAGTCCTCACCAAGCCCAGATAACGGTGGGGGCTCATTAAAATATTTGGGGGCGTGGTTTGCACACAATGTTTTTTGTGCAACCGTTACTGCGCATGTAGTTCCAGTTTAAGTGTTCTGTTGTGTGATGCCGATTTATTTTAGATCTTGTATTTGAAGTATTTTTAAAAACACTTAAATATGTTCATGTGACATGAGAAATGGGACAATATTTTAGCCAATGTGAGCAGCCTACTTGGGGCCAATATTTTAGCCAATGTGAGCAGCCTACACGGGGCCAATATTTTAGCCAATGTGAGCAGCCTACATGGGGACAATATTTTAGCCAATGTGAGCAGCCTACACGGGGACAATATTTTAGCCAATGTGAGCAGCCTACACGGGGACATTATTTTAGCCAATGTGAGCAGCCTACATGGGGCCAATATTTTAGCCAATGTGAGCAGCCTACACGGGGCCAATATTTTAGCCAATGTGAGCAGCCTACATGGGGACAATATTTTAGCCAATGTGAGCAGCCTACACGGGGCCAATATTTTAGCCAATGTGAGCAGCCTACACGGGGACATTATTTTAGCCAACACGGGGACAATACGGGGACAATATTTTAGCCAATGTGAGCAGCCTACACGGGGACATTATTTTAGCCAATGTGAGCAGCCTACTTGGGGCCAATATTTTAGCCAATGTGAGCAGCCTACACGGGGCCAATATTTTAGCCAATGTGAGCAGCCTACATGGGGACAATATTTTAGCCAATGTGAGCAGCCTACACGGGGACAATATTTTAGCCAATGTGAGCAGCCTACATGGGGACAATATTTTAGCCAATGTGAGCAGCCTACATGGGGACAATATTTTAGCCAATGTGAGCAGCCTACACGGGGCCAATATTTTAGCCAATGTGAGCAGCCTACACGGGGACATTATTTTAGCCAACACGGGGACAATACGGGGACAATATTTTAGCCAATGTGAGCAGCCTACACGGGGACAATATTTTAGCCAATGTGAGCAGCCTACATGGGGACAATATTTTAGCCAATGTGAGCAGCCTACATGGGGACAATATTTTAGCCAGTGTGGGCAGCCTACACAGGGCCAATATTTTAACCAATGTGGGCATGTTTGGGGTGACAGGTAGCTTAGTGGTTAGAGTGTTTGACTAGTAACTGAGAGGTTGCAAGATCGAATCCCTGAGCTGACAAGGTAAAAATCTGTCGTTCTGCCCCTGAACAAGGCAGTTAACCCACTGTTCCTAGGCTGTCATTGAAAAGAAGAATTTGTTCATAACTGACTTGCCTAGTTAAATAAATAAATAAAACAATTTAAAGTTTGCTGGGTAAAATGTTCAGAGTTCCACTTTGGAATGTGCTACAGACAGGTGTGTATTACTCCTCCCTCTGGCTGGGTCCCCACTGTGTATGAGTGTCTGTCTGAGGGCACACACACACAAGTGTCACACCTCCATGTTCACGTCCCCTCCTCCATCCAGCGTGGAGGGGCAGAGTCCACTGACAACAGGACATGTGGGCTTCCCAGTCTTTCCCCCGATACTGAGAAACAACTCACTCAAACATCAAGCGGACAGTACACAAACACACTGTGGAGGGACAAACAGACGTGTGAGGGGAACATGTGGAAGAGAAATCACAGCAGTGAAAATTATAATGAGTCATAGCAGGTTCAGACAGTGTACTCTGCTAATATGAAGTCATCTTGGACAAACCTGCTTAGTGCCTGTCTTCATTTTTTTGTAATCTATTTTTTTTAAACTACCCAATTTCTTTGCTAAGCAAAGAGGCAACATTTCCTTGAATATATGATCCCACATGATCTCTGACAAGTCAAAGCAACCTGATTCAGGACGAGGGTCCGGCAGGGAAACAAATGATTTCAGATGACACCCTCTCAGATGGCACCGAGGGGGGGATCTGTCTGTTCACACACGCCCATCACTCAGGAGGACACACCATCACAGAGCCAAAAGGCATCGTTAAACCCTGATCAAATGGCCTTCCTCATCCCAACAGAGGAGCATAGTTTAGAGTAATATACAGTATCTCCCTCATCTCATTGACTGTCTATTGAGGAAGACATGATTTTTATTTCACCTTTATTTAACCAGATAGCCAAGATGGCCAAGATAAAGCATAGCAGTGTGACACAGACAACAACACAGAGTTACACATGGAGTAAACAATTAACAATGATGGTCTATTGAACCATATGATGGGAACTGAGAAGACATCGAGAGGTAGTCAATCAGTGGAAAGACACAGGACGGGAGTCTCTTTGAACAAGCTGCGTCTTGCAGCTTATCCCACTATGGTGGTGACGCACAGAATGAGATTAGACATCGTTTTGATGCAGATAAGAGGTTGTTCCAGAAGGAATGGCTGTAGTCAGGGATGGTTTGGCTCTGGCATCAGAAGAAGTATTGAGGAGATACTGTGGATAACAAGCACATATAGATGAGTCATTGTAAATATCCAACCCTGAAGGCAGTGTTTCATTCAGTGTTTCATTCATTGTTTCATTGTGTTCATTGTGTTGTTTTACCCCAGCATGCCCTTTGGTATGACTTGGATCAGACCAGATTGTTTGTAATACAAGGGCCCTGTACAACAACGTCTTTTTTAATCCCTCCATTTATATGGGTGCTGTTTGTGAGGCATTTCCCTCTTCATAAATGTGTGTGCTAACCAGCTGTTGGGATATGAGGGAAATACCTTTTTTTTTTTAAATCTGATTTATCTGATCCCAGGGCTGTCTGGGATTTCCTTCAGAATAATAATAGTGGCAGTGCTAAGAGCAGCAGTAGGTTAGACTTTCCTGCCACCTGGTGTCAAAACTGTGATACTGCAAGAGAGATGGAGCGAGAGAGAGAGAGAGATCTACATCATCACAACACTGTATATAGCCATAACATGACATTTGTAATGTCTCTATTCCTTTGGAACTTTTGTGAGTGTAATGTTTACTGTTAATTTGTTATTGTTTATTTCACTTTAGTTTATTATCTATTTCACCTAGCCATCCAAATCCGTCTGTTTAAGGTAGAGATATGTTTTTTTGTTGTTGCATGGGCTGCGTCGCAATCTACCGCATCTGCCGATATTGCTCTTCTGCATCTGCGGTGAAAGGTGGCAGAGCTAGAGTGGTGTTTGTCAACCGTGAGACTTCCCCAAAATAGGTCTTCTGCCAACTTCTGTCTGTAGCGTCCGAACGGTTTGGGCTACACACTAATATGACCACTCGGTGGACAGCTGAGACTCTCATGAACACTCTCACAAATAGTCTGAATGTCCCTAGTACCAGTTAAAGAAATGAATGGAAGGGAAAGGGGGATACCTCGTTAGCTGTCCAACTGAATTTATTCAACTGAAATGTGTCTTCCGCATTTAACCCAACCCTTCTGAATCAGAGAAGTACACACTACCGGTCAACAGTTTTAGAACACCTACTCATTCAAGGGTTTTTCTTTATTTGTACTATTTTCTACATTGTAGAAAGACGCTCTATTGGGTTGAGGTCTGGGGACTGACCAGGTCTGGGGACTGACCAGGCCACTCAAGTAAACTGAACTCGCTGTCATGTTCTAGGCAATGTTTTTCCACTCCTCAATTATCCAGTGTTGGTGATCGCGTGCCCACTGGAGCTGCTTCTTCTTGTTTTTAGCTGATAGGAGTGGAACCCAGTGTGGTCATCTGTTGCAATAGTCCATCCATGACAAGGATCAACGAGTTCTGTATTCCGAGATGCCGTTCTGCACACCACTGTTGTACTGCACCCCTATTTGTCAGTTTATGGCCCGCCTGTTAGCTTTATTGCCATTCTCCTTCAACCTCTCATTAACGAGCTGTTTTCGCACCATTCTCGGTAAATCCTAGACAGTGTGAAAAAAGCCCAGGGGGGAGGTCGTCTTTGAGATACTGGATCCAGCACGCCTGTCACCGATGATCATACCACACTCAAAGAAATTTAGGCGACCTGTTTTGGGCATTCTAACGTAACTGAATGCCTCGATGCCTGTCTGCCTACTTTATATACAGTAGCAAGCCACGGCCACATGACTCACTGTTTGTAGGAGCAATCAATTTTCGTGAACGAGGTGCTGTACATAAGAAACGGGCTGATATGTGTATATCCAGTATATACAGTACCAGTCAAAAGTTTGGACACACCTACTCATTCAAGGGTTTTTGCTCCCCCCCGCCGAACCATCCCGGCCTGGACGGGTTGCTAAGGTCAGGCGACCACAAATACCATCCTTTGTGTAGCCAACCTGCAGGTTACTATGAACCTTGGCATGTGGTGTAAGTGTGTGCTGGGGCCTACTTTTTCTTTGTGTGTGTCGTGTTGCCGCAAACCTATAACAACATTTTTTTAGAAACAAAATAATTGAAGAAATAGTAACTTTGACCGTCTGCATCCTGCCTTTGTTGTTAGCGGAACCTACAAAACGCTTTGACACAAGTAGTGAAGTAAATGGTTTAAGTTGAACCATTTCTTATCCAGTGTGTTTCTTCCTGAGCGTGCCATGGTTATTTAATAATAAAATAGTGGTGTTAGGCAGTGGTCCAGACCCAAATACAGCTTCTAACGTCATGGTGCTTCATCAGATTAGAACTATGCTCTTGGTAAAATGGTTTCAAAAGGGTTCTTCAGCTGTCCCCATAGGAGAACCCTTTTGAGTTCTATCTCTCTAAAACAGAGATGCTTGTTCTAGGTCCCAAGAAACAAAGAGATCTTCTGTTGAATCTGACAATTCATCTTAATGGTTGTACAGTCGTCTCAAATAAAACTGTGAAGGACCTCGGCGTTACTCTGGACCCTGATCTCTCTTTTGAAGAACATATCAAGACCATTTCAAGGACAGCTTTTTTCCATCTACATAACATTGCAAAAATCAGAAACTTTCTGTCCAAAAATGATGCAGAAAAATTTATCCATGCTTTTGTCACGTCTATGTTAGACTACTGCAATGCTCTACTTTCTGGCTACCCGGATAAAGCACTAAATAAACTTCAGTTAGTGCTAAATACAGCTGCTAGAATCCTGACTAGAACCAAAAAATGTGATCATATTACTCCAGTGCTAGCCTCCCTACACTGGCTTCCTGTCAAAGCAAGGGCTGATTTCAAGGTTTTACTGCTAACCTACAAAGCATTACATGGGCTTGCTCCTACCTATCTCTCTGATTTGGTCCTGCCGTACATACCTACACGTACGCTATGGTCACAAGACGCAGGCCTCCTAATTGTCCCTAGAATTTCTAAGCAAACAGCTGGAGGCAGGGCTTTCTCCTATAGAGCTCCATTTTTATGGAACGGTCTGCCTACCCATGTCAGAGACGCAAACTCGGTCTCAACCTTTAAGTCTTTACTGAAGACTCATCTCTTCAGTGGGTCATATGATTGAGTGTAGTCTGGCCCAGGAGTGGGAAGGTGAACGGAAAGGCTCTGGAGAAACGAACCGCCCTTGCTGTCTCTGCCTGGCCGGTTCCCCTCTTTCCACTGGGATTCTCTGCCTCTAACCCTATTACAGGGGCTGAGTCACTGGCTTACTGGGGCTCTCTCATGCCGTCCCTGGAATGGGTGCGTCACCTGAGTGGGTTGATTCACTGATGTGGTCATCCTGTCTGGGTTTGTGCACCCCCTTGGGTTGTGCCGTGGCGGAGATCTTTGTGGGCTATACTCAGCCTTGTCTCAGGATGGTAAGTTGGTGGTTGAAGATATCCCTCTAGTGGTGTGGGGGCTGTGCTTTGGCAAAGTGGGTGGGGTTATATCCTTCCTGTTTGGCCCTGTCCGGGGGTGTCCTCGGATGGGGCCACAGTGTCTCCTGACCCCTCCTGTCTCAGCCTCCAGTATTTATGCTGCAGTAGTTTATGTGTCGGGGGGCTAGGGTCAGTTTGTTATATCTGGAGTACTTCTCCTGTCCTAACCTGTGTGAATCTCGGTGTGCGTTCTCTAATTCTCTCCTTCTCTCTTTCTTTCTCTCTCTCGGAGGACCTGAGCCCTAGGACCATGCCCCAGGACTACCTGACATGATGACTCCTTGCTGTCCCCAGTCCACCTGGCCGTGCTGCTGCTCCAGTTTCAACTGTTCTGCCTTATTATTATTCGACCATGCTGGTAATTTATGAACATTTGAACATCTTGGCCATGTTCTGTTATAATCTCCACCTGGCACAGCCAGAAGAGGACTGGCCACCCCACATAGCCTGGTTCCTCTCTAGGTTTCTTCCTAGGTTTTGGCCTTTCTAGGGAGTTTTTTTTACACCTGCATTGCTTGCTGTTTGGGGTTTTAGGCTGGGTTTCTGTACAGCACTTTGAGATATCAGCTGATGTACGAAGGGCTATATAAATACATTTGATTTGATTTGAAGCCTCTGTGGAAAGGGTTCTACATGGAACCAAAAGGGTTATATCTGGAACCAAAAAGGGTTCTTCAAAGTGATCTCCTATGTGGAAAGTGACCTTGACCCTGGAAAGGATATCCAGAGAGAATATATATGCATGCCTGTCTTGTTGTGAGCTTAACTGCCTCACACGTTTTGGCTGGGGTAAGTAAAGGATACTTTACTTTACTCTAATTTATGTCTGTAGCTCAATATGTTAAAATAACTATGTTGAATTTGATAGAATATCATTTATTGTATTGTGAGAAAATTATATGCAAGTTATGCAAAACCGTAAATCTAAAGATAAAATACATTTTTAGAATTATATTTTTGATCATTTCTTATCTTTAAAAAAATCTATCATTCTCCCCAGGCTGTTCCCAAGGTCACAGGTAGTTCTGGATATTTTAAATGAAAATAAAATATACTGGCTACAGTCTTTGGACCTGAGTTCTATTGTTTTTAATGAACATACTTATACTGTAGCAGGTGTTTATGTATATGGTGCTTACCATTAATATTATAGACTCTTTCCTTTTCAAGACATCGAAGATGAGTTGGGCATTGACAAAATAAACAAAGGTAAGGTTGACCTTAAATAAAAACATATGCAAAGTATTAATTATACAGTACATAATGCATGAATAAAACACATATTTGTCACAGTTGTGTTGAAAGAATACAGATTTATAGAAAGTCACTTAATATTTTAATAACATACTACTTATTAACCCATATTGGTTTTCTTCAGACGTACGTTTACGTGAAGGGGACATGATGGAGGTGGGTACAGCAATGGTTTACATTATTTATATGTTTTAAATGATAAAGTCTACATCTGAAGAACGTGGGTTAACCAAACCGAATTGTTCCAGAAATTTCAGAGGAATGGCATTCTGGGGGATAACAAACGCTGGCAGTCTCCAGTTCCCTATGTTTTATACTCAAGTCTTGGTGAGTAAAGACATGGGATTCTAATTTTGACTCTCTTGTATCAAATATCATACAACTGTAGCATCTATGCTGTAAGCAGAAAAGTCACTTGTTCAAGTCCAGTTCCCAGCTGTATTATATTTATTTTGTATCACATTACTGATCTTTCTAATGTGGTCACTGTATTTTCTATTTGCACAGATATGAACACTAAAGGGATCATTCTGCGAGCCTTTGACCAGTTCAGGCTAAAAACATGCATGGACTTCCAGCCCAGAGACTCTGAGATGTACTACCTGACAATTGAGAAACGTACAGGGTAAGACATGTACTGGTGGAACATTTGGTAGATATTTTGCTAATCAACAATTAATTATATTGTATTTATGTTAACATGTCTATCCCTGGTAGGTGCTCCTCCTATGTAGGGAGAACGTTTCCAAATGGACAGGTTGTTTCCATTGGACAGAACTGTGATATTATCGCCATCGTGGAACATGAGCTTCTACATGCTCTGGGCTTCTGGCATGAGCAGTCCAGATATGACAGGGATGAATATGTAACCATTGTCAATGAAAACATCCTAGAAGGTCTGAGTCAATGTTTTCCCCAACTAAACAACAGCTATTAGTGTAGTTTTCAGATTATAGCTTTAATGTGGGATTGTTCAGGCATCTACTGCTTCAGATGAACATTAATGATGTGTAGTGAATTAATACTGTACAGTTCTAAATCCTCATATTAGAGAAAAGGGGGAAATGTAAAATATACAGTGCCTTGCGAAAGTATTCGGCCCCCTTGAACTTTGCGACCTTTTGCCACATTTCAGGCTTCAAACATAAAGATATAAAACTGTATTTTTTTGTGAAGAATCAACAACAAGTGGGACACAATCATGAAGTGGAACGACATTTATTGGATATTTCAAACTTTTTTAACAAATCAAAAACTGAAAAATTGGGCGTGCAAAATTATTCAGCCCCCTTAAGTTAATACTTTGTAGCGCCACCTTTTGCTGCGATTACAGCTGTAAGTCGCTTGGGGTATGTCTCTATCAGTTTTGCACATCGAGAGACTGACATTTTTTCCCATTCCTCCTTGCAAAACAGCTCGAGCTCAGTGAGGTTAGATGGAGAGCATTTGTGAACAGCAGTTTTCAGTTCTTTCCACAGATTCTCGATTGGATTCAGGTCTGGACTTTGACTTGGCCATTCTAACACCTGGATATGTTTATTTTTGAACCATTCCATTGTAGATTTTGCTTTATGTTTTGGATCATTGTCTTGTTGGAAGACAAATCTCCGTCCCAGTCTCAGGTCTTTTGCAGACTCCATCAGGTTTTCTTCCAGAATGGTCCTGTATTTGGCTCCATCCATCTTCCCATCAATTTTAACCATCTTCACTGTCCCTGCTGAAGAAAATCAGGCCCAAACCATGATGCTGCCACCACCATGTTTGACAGTGGGGATGGTGTGTTCAGGGTGATGAGCTGTGTTGCTTTTACGCCAAACATAACGTTTTGCATTGTTGCCAAAAAGTTCAATTTTGGTTTCATCTGACCAGAGCACCTTCTTCCACATGTTTGGTGTGTCTCCCAGGTGGCTTGTGGCAAACTTTAAACACTTTTTATGGATATCTTTAAGAAATGGCTTTCTTCTTGCCACTCTTCCATAAAGGCCAGATTTGTGCAATATACGACTGATTGTTGTCCTATGGACAGAGTCTCCCACCTCAGCTGTAGATCTCTGCAGTTCATCCAGAGTGATCATGGGCCTCTTGGCTGCATCTCTGATCAGTCTTCTCCTTGTATGAGCTGAAAGTTTAGAGGGACGGCCAGGTCTTGGTAGATTTGCAGTGGTCTGATACTCCTTCCATTTCAATATTATCGCTTGCACAGTGCTCCTTGGGATGTTTAAAGCTTGGGAAATCGTTTTGTATCCAAATCCGGCTTTAAACTTCTTCACAACAGTATCTCGGACCTGCCTGGTGTGTTCCTTGTTCTTCATGATGCTCTCTGCGCTTTTAACGGACCTCTGAGACTATCACAGTGCAGGTGCATTTATACAGAGACTTGATTACACACAGGTGGATTGTATTTATCATCATTAGTCATTTAGGTCAACATTGGATCATTCAGAGATCCTCACTGAACTTCTGGAGAGAGTTTGCTGCACTGAAAGTAAAGGGGCTGAATAATTTTGCACGCCCAATTTTTCAGTTTTTGATTTGTTAAAATTTTTTGAAATATCCAATAAATGTCGTTCCACTTCATGATTCTGTCCCACTTGTTGTTGATTCTTCACAAAAAAATACAGTTTTATATCTTTATGTTTGAAGCCTGAAATGTGGAAAAAGTTCGCAAAGTTCAAGGGGGCCGAATACTTTCGCAAGGCACTGTACAGTTTGAATTAATCCAGTACCACTACCTCTGAATTCAATGTTTCACTACAATTAAAACCATGCTAGCATTTAATAATCTCAGGGATGCTCAAACTATTGTCTACCAGCTGTCCTACCCTTCCTTCTAAAATCAAATCAAACTTTATTAGTCACATGCGCCGAATAAACAGGTGTAGACCTTACAGTGAAATGCTTACTTACGAGCCCCTAACCAAAAGTGCAGTTTCAAAAAATACAGATAAGAATCAGAGAAAAGTAACAAGCAATTAAAGAGCAGCAGTAAAAAAAAATAACAATATATACAGGGGGGTGCTGGTACAGAGTCATTGTGTGGGGGCACCAGTTAGTTGAGGTAGTATGTACATGTAGGTAGAGTTCATTAAAGTGACTACGCATAGATGACAACAGAGAGTGGCAGTGGTGTGGAGAGGGGAGGGGCAATGCAAATAGTCTGGGTAGCCATTTGGCTAGATGCTCAGGAGTCTCATGGCTTGGAGGTAGAAGCTATTAAGAAGCCTCTTGGACCTAGGCGCTCCGGTACCGCTTGCCGTGCGGTAACAGAGAGAACAGTCTATGACTAGGGTGGCTGGAGTCTTTGACAATTTTTAGGGCCTTCCTCTTACACCGCCTGGTATAGAGGTCCTGGATGGCAGGAAGCTTGGCCCCAGTGATGTACTGGGCCGTTCGCACTGTTGTCCTGGCACCACACTGCCAGGTCTCTGACCTCCTCCCTATAGGCCGTCTCGTTGTTGTCAGTGATCAGGCCTACCACTATTGTGGCATCGGCAAATGTAATGATGGTGTTGGAGTCGTGCCTGGCCGTGCAGTCATGAGTGAACAGGGAGTGCAGGAGGGGGCTGAGCACGCACCATTGAGGGGCCCCTGGGTTGAGGATCAGCGTGGCGGATGTGTTGTTACCTACCGTCCAGTTGCAGAGGGAGGTGTTTAGCCCCAGGGTCCTTAGCTTAGTGATTAGCTTTGAGGGCACGCTGAGCTGTAGTCAATGAATAGCATTCTCACATAGGTGTTCCTTTTGTCCAGGTGGGAAAGGGCAGTGTGGAGTGCAATAGAGATTGTATCAAGTGTGTATCTGTTGTGGGGGTATGCACATTGGAGTGGGTCTGGGAATGTAAACATTGGGAAATGCTTAGCCTAATGGTTGTGTTTTCATATTCTAATGATTAGGACGTAGTGGCTTATTATGTCTAAGTGCTTAGTCTTTAACATTATGCTGTTTGTGACTGCTGTCTTTCCATCGGCCCTATGCAGTGGTGTAGCAGAGCCTGGTTAAGTGGGTATCCTCAAACTGGCCTGCCCAGCAAAGAAAAGGCACCCTGTGTGAAAAATCATCTTAAAAATATATTTCTCTGATTTTCACTCTCAAAAATCACAATTTTATGGAAAAACAAAAATGTGTTGTGATTATAGAATACAGCATATCTTTGTTTGTAAAAATAGATATATATGTAAGACTACAGTTTCAGTGGTTTGTTCCAAACATCAGAAACCAAAGACTGTCCAACTACTCATTATTATGTCAACTTTTATTTGAAATGTTTCTGTATCCTTTGTTGTAGGCTCATTGCCACCACTCTCCCTCCTCCAACAACGACTGAGGACACAACCACTCTCCCAACAATGACTGAGGACACAACCACTCTTCCAACAACGACTAAGGACACAACCACTCTCCCAACAATGACTGAGGACACAACCACTCTTCCAACAATGACTGAGGACACAACCACTCTCCCAACAATGACTGAGGACACAACCACTCTTCCAACAATGACTAAGGACACAACCACTCTCCCAACAATGACTGAGGACACAACCACTCTTCCAACAATGACTAAGGACACAACCACTCTCCCAACAATGACTGAGGACACAACCACTCTTCCAACAATGACTAAGGACACAACCACTCTCCCAACAATGACTGAGGACACAACCACTCTTCCAACAACGACTAAGGACACAACCACTCTCCCAACAATGACTGAGGACACAACCACTCTTCCAACAACGACTAAGGACACAACCACTCTCCCAACAACGACTGAGGACACAACCACTCTCCCAACAACGACTGAGGACACAACCACTCTCCCAACAATGACTAAGGACACAACCACTCTCCCAACAATGACTAAGGACACAACCACTCTCCCAACAACGACTGAGGACACAACCACTCTCCCAACAATGACTAAGGACACAACCACTCTCCCAACAACGACTGAGGACACAACCACTCTCCCAACAATGACTAAGGACACAACCACTCTTCCAACAACGACTAAGGAAGTCAACAGGTACTCAAACCACTCCCCCTTTACACATTACTCTAACGTTACCTGTAATACATACATCATTAAAGTGAATTGTAGCCAAAGAAAACCAACACTATAATCTTTATCTCACCTCTAGCATCCTTGGCTTCTCTCCTGGTTTTGCCTCCTCCCCTGTGGTCATCCTTCTGACTCCTCTGCTGCTGTTGACCCACTGATGTGACAGCTCCCATCCTCACCTGGCCTTTGAATATAGGGAGCAGGAGTGAAAGTCTGGTCCTGGTTGTAGGAAGTCGAGCTAGCCTATTCTAAAACCCATAGACGTTTTTTGCATTTACCAATGTAAGGAATCTGTTTAAATTCATCTTGATTTTGTCCACAACTGACAATAGGATGAGTCATCTCATGTACAGATAATTGTGAATGCAATGACAAAATGGCAAATTGACACAATTGATTATTAATGGTGGGGGACCTATATAATGACACTTTTTAAAATAATTATTTTATTACATTTTATATTTTTCTTTCAATGAGCAGTCAATGTATTAATTCACTCCACTTCTTCTAGTTATGTTTGACTGTTATGATTGAAAATAATATATATATATATTACCTAGTTATGATCATACCTAATTGTCAATGAAAATTGAAAAAATTATAAATGTACCTTCTCAATGAATGCGATCTAATATCTTAATAATTTGAATGTGTTTCTAATAAACTGTCATGTGTCAGTGTGCAGCGGTGAGGACGCAGTCAGGCGCAGGACACAGAACTGAGTCAAATAACATACTTCACTCGGAAAGAAACAACCATAAAATTCCACGCAGGGAAAACACACCATAACACCGCAGTCTAATAACACTCAACAAGGAACAAACATGCACAAAACATACTGGGAACCAGAGGGTTAAATAGGGAAAATAATTATAACGGAATGGGAACCAGGTGTGCACAATCAAGACAAAAGAAATAGAAAAAGAAACGTAGATCGGTGGCAGCTAGAAAGCCGGTGAGCCGAACACCGCCCGGACAAGGAGAGGCACTAACTTCTACGGAAGTCGTGACATAAACACTATCTTCTAACATGCCCCTTTCAGTCCCCCAATATACTTCTACATCCTTTATTTTGAAACAAGTCTTACCGTGTTTGTTTACAACGTTACCTAGTAAATGAATATAACCTTTGTGTCACAGTGCCATGTTTACCTTCTACGTGCAAATAACAGTTTGAAATGGATGTTGTGCCTTTGAAAGAATGTATACAAGTCAATCAATCAATCAATACAAATCACTCATCCCTCATATCAGCACAAATATGTGTAACAACAGGAACAAATAGCAACAAACCTTGCCTCACCATAGACAACAACTGACAGTAACTCTGTTTGATGCTCTTGCAGCTGACTGAAATATGTACAGTTGTCTCTGCATGAGTGATGACACTGTTTCTTGCTTGATGATGTGTATCACAAAAGGACAGACTAACCTGATCCGTCTTTGTCTTTTCAGACATTTCCCATCTCTAATGTCTTGCATAACAGTGAGCACTGAGACTTGACGAACTGTCCCCACTCTTTCCTGAACACTTCTATTTACGGTCTTATACTGTATGAAGAAAACACTCATCAGGTCATACCAAATATTGCATGTGTCTTAGCTGGAAGGTAAAATGTGACATTATCGGCTTACATAAGTATCGGCTTACATAGACTACTGTATATGGTGGTTGGTGGTCCACAAATACTCCTTTCCTCAAGAAGGCTGAACTGGTGTCTTTCATTTTGCTCTTTTGCTTTTTAATGATTTGGAGGTCAGATAATAAAGATCTAATATTAATTACCTCATCCGATTTCCACAGTTTAGTGAAACAGTAAAAAAAAACAAAGATTTTAATGAGAAATAAAAATAATCACTAGGGATATTTAGATGAATGAGGTGATCTTTCTAGTTGCGTTGGAGTGCAATTATTACACTGTCTTTTGTTTTGATGAAAATAAAATATGTAAGGGTGAGGGCAATAATGTGAGCCTGCAGCATCTTTACAATGTTTCTTGAGGTCTGGGAACACCGTTAGAATAAGGGAATCCATGTATAGGCACAACCTTTTCCTCCTCATAACTGTGAAGACAGTTTGAGGGAATTCAGAGCTGCTGAAGTCCAGTTGAGGAATCATCGTCCCCATCCAGGTGGATTTTCAGATAAGGTTCCACTGATTAAGTTTGGACCAAAGCATTAGGGCGGCAGGTGGCCTGGCAGTTAGAGCATCGGACCAGTAACTGAAAGGATGCTAGTTCGAAACCCTGAGCTGACAAGGTGAAAAACTATTTCGATGTGCCCTTGAGCAAGGTACTTAACCCTAATTTGTCCAGGGTCGCTGTTGATAATGGCGAACCCTGGCTGTGATCCCACTCTCCCAAGGGTCTCAGGGAGAGTTGGGATATGCAAAAAAACATTGCATATCATCCAATACAGACTTGTACGTGATAAATATAAATTATAATTTGTTTAACTGTACGATACAGTGATTGCATGACTAAGCAGTCAAGAAAACACTATTGGTCGCAGTCGAATTCCTTTGATGGAAAAAAATTACAGATTGTACAGAACTGATGGAGGAAATGACAGAATCTACAGAACTGTATTACTAAATGTTTCTGTTGCAACTTTGTCTAATCAGGCAGCTTGACTGTTACAAGGACAAGGGAGGATGTATACTTCTTGTGGTGAGCTTGGCTGTCTCACAACGTATGTTTCTGGTACGAACATGATTCATTACTACCTACAATTTAAATATCCAATGAGTTAAAATCAATTCCCGCATTAATTTAAACTGGGACATTAGGCCTACATTTTCATTGTGTTGCACTACTGTAGTGTTTCTTTGTTTGACCATATCTCGTGTTTCAAAACTGTAGCTTAATTCAACCAACAAATCCTAAGTTGTCGATGATATAAGAACAGATTTGTCAATGTTTTCAAACCCAGACATTAATTGTCACGACTTCCGCCGAAGTCGGTTCCTCTCCTTTCCGTGCGGCGTTCGGCCGGTCTTTTAGCCATCATCGATCCACTTTTCATTTTCCATTTGTTTTGTCTTGTCTTCCCACACACCTGGTTTCAATTCCCTCATTAAATGTTGTGTATTTAACCATCTGTTCCCCCCATGTCCTTGTCCGGAATTGTTTATTGTAAGTGCAGGTACACGTTATTCTGGTGTGCGACAGGTTTTACATTACATTAATAAACTGTCATATTTATCTGTGTGTTCAGCCTGAACTAGAAACCTTTGCTGAGTTCTCAGATGGCTACAGAGCCCTTTTAAAAAAATCACTTATACTTACAGTATGTTTATATACATTTTATTTGGTTAGTATTTGGCAGTATTTTTCAAGATAGCAAATTTACTTATTACATTCTGCTTCCCCTATGGACACCCCCCTCAACTGACTTTTACTCTTCCCCCACCCCAACGACATTCATCACAGTTGCAGTTGTTAATATGTAGATTATCTATTTGTTTCTTATAATTTTGTTTTTATTTCACTTGGTCCCCACATCCCCTAATGGTCATGCTCCTCTCCATATGGTCATTCCCCCCACACCCCCTAAACAGTATTTTGTTCTTCCTCCAACCCAATGGACATGTATTTATTCATCACTGACCACCATTACTCCACACACAGAGACGCATACAAAGCTCTCCCTCGCCCTTCATTTGGCAAGGGAGAATAATTCTATCCTCCTGATTCCTGCTTACAAGCAAAAACTAAAGCAGGAAGCACCAGTGACTCGGTCAATAAGAAAGTGGTCAGAAGAAGCAGATGCTAAGCTACGGGACTGTTTTGCTAGCACAGACTGGAACATATTCTGGGATTCTTTTGATGGCATTGAGGAGTACACCACATCAGTCACTGGCGTCAATAAGTGCATCGATGACGTCGTCCCCACAGTGACGTGGCAGATGTGGCATGGCTTGCAAACTATTACAGACTACAAAGGGAGGCACAGCTTTAAACAGGTCAACATTCACAAAGACGCAGGGCCAGACGGATTAACAGGATGTGTAATCCGAACATGCGCTGACCAACTCAAATGTGTCTTCACTGACATTTTCAACATGTCCCTGGCCGTGTCTGCAATACCAACATGTTTCAAGCGGACCACCACAGTCCCTGTGCCCAAGAACACTAAGATAACCTGCCTAAATGACTACTGACTCATAACACTCACGTCTGTGAACATGCTTTGAAAGGCTGGTCATGGCTCACATCAACACCATCATCCCAGGAACCCTAGACCACCTCCAAATTGTATACCGCCCCAACAGATCAATAGATGATGCAATCTCTATTGCACTCCACACTGCCCTTTCCCACTTGGACAAAAGGATCACCTATGTGAGAATGCTATTCATTGACTACAGCTCAGCGTTCAACACCATAGTGCCCGCAAAGCTCATCACTAAGCTAAGGACCCTGTGATTATACACCTTCCTCTGCAACTGGATCCTGGGCTTCCTGACAGGTCGCCCCAGGAGGCGAGGGTAGGCAACAACACATCCACCATGCTGATCCTCAACACAGTGGCTCCACAAGGGTGCGTGCTTAGTCCCCCTTGTACTCCCTGTTCACCCATGACTGTGTCCACATCACTAAGGACCGATCATGGTCCAAGCACACCAACACAGTCGTGAAGAGGGCACAACATCGCCTCTTTCCCCTCAGGAGGCTGACAATATTTGCCACGGGCCGAAAGATCCTCAAAAAGTTATACAGCTATACTATTGAGAGCATCTTGACTGGCTACATCACCGCTTGATATGGCAACAGCTTGGCATCTGACCGCAAGGCGCTACAGAGGGTAGTGCATATGACCCAGTACATCTCTGGGGCCGAGCTCCCTGCCATCCAGGACCTCCATACCAGGCGGTGTCAGAAGAAGACCCTAAAAATGGTCAAAGATTCCAGCCACTGTTGTCTATGCTACTGCATGACAAGCGGTACTGGAGCACCAAGTCAAGGACCAAAATTATTCTGAACAGCTTCTACCCCCAAGCCACAAGACTGCTAAGCAGTTGATCAAATGGCCACCCAGACTATTTTTGTTGTTGTTGCACTGGCTCTATGCACACTCACTGGACTCTACCCACACACTCACTTACTTACTACACCAACACTCCTACACACACTCACAAAAAACACACACCAAAGCATATGTTGATGCCACACACACAGAAACACAATCACATTCTTCACATACACTGCTACTACTGTTTAATATCTATCCTGACGGCCTAGTCAATTTTACCCCTACCTACTGCGCCTTCAGAAATATCAAAGTGGAATCATATTTTACAAATTAAAAATGAAAATCTGAAATGTCTTGAGTCAGTAGCTATTCAACCCCTTTGTTAATAAGGCAAGCCTGAATAAGTTCCGGAGTAAAAATTTGCTTAACATTAGTCCTGGACATGATTTTTTAATGACTACCTCATCTTTGTACCTCACACACAATTATCTGTAAGGTACCTCATTCGGGCAGTGAATTCAACCACAAAGATTTTACAATGCCTCGCATAGAAGGGAACCTAATGGTAGATGGGTAAAAATAAAAAAGCAGACATTGAATATCCCTTTGAGAAAGGTGAAGTTATTATTTACACTTTGGATGGTGTATCAATACACCCAGTCACTACAAACATTCAGGCGTCCTTCTTATCTCAGTTGCCGGAGAGGAAGGAAACAGCTCAGGGATTTCACCATGAAGCCAACGGGGACTTTAAAAGAGTTTAATGGCTGTGATAGGAGAAAACTGAGGATGGATCAACAACATTATAGTTACTCCACGCTACTAACCTAATTGACAGAGTGAAAAGAAGAAAGCCTGTACAGAATACAAATATTCCAAAACATGCATGCTGTTTGCAACAAGGCACTAAAGTAATACTGTAAAAAATGTGGCAAAGCAATTAACCTTTTGTCCTGAAAACTACATTTTATGTTTGGGGCAAAAACAATACCACACATTACGGAGTACCACTCTTCATATTTTCATGCAAAGTAGTGGCTGCCTCATGTTATGGATATGCTTGTAATTGTTAAGGACTGGGGAGTTCTTCATGATTAACAAAAAAAAGTATTGGAGCTAAGCTCAGGCAAAAGCCTAGAGGAAAATCTGGTTGTCTGCTTTCCACCAGACACATTTCAGCAGGACATTTCAGCAGGACAATAACCTAAAACACAACGCCATATCTACACTGGAGATGCTTACCAAGAAGAGGGTGACTGTTCCTAAGTGGCCGAGTTACAGTTTTGACTTAAATCTACTTGAAAGTCTATGGCAAGATCTGAAAATCAGCAAATGTTGCACAATCCAGCTGTGGAAAGATCTTAGAGATTTACTCAAAAAGACTCAGTCTTTATCAGTCAGTTGAAGTCGGAAGTTTACATACACTTAGGTTGGAGACATTGAAACTCATTTTTCAACCACTACACAAATGTCTTGTTAACAAACTATAGTTTTGGTAAGTCGGTTTGGACATATTCTTTGTGCATGACACAAGTAATTTTTTCAACAATTGTTTACAGACAGATTATTTCACTTATAATTTACTGTATCACAATTCCCGTGGGTCAGAATTTGACATACACTAAGTTGACTTTGCCTTTAAACAGCTTGGAAAATTCCAGAAAATGATGTCATGGCTTTAGAAGCTTCTGATAGGCTAATTGACATCATTTGAGTCAATTGGAGGTGTACCTGTGGATGTATTTCATGGCCTACCTTCAAACTCAGTAACTCTTTGCTTGACATCATGGGAAAATCAAAAGAAATCCGCCAGACCTCAGATTTTTTTTTTTAGACCTCCACAGGTCTGATTCATCCTTGGGAGCAATTTCCAAACGCCTGAAGGTACCATGTTCATCTGTACAAACAATAGTATGCAAGTATAAACACCATGGGACCACGCAGCTGTCATACTGCTCAGGAAGGAGACGCCTTCTGTCTCCTAGAGATGAACGTACTTTGGTTTGAAAAGTGCAAATCAATCCCAGAACAACAGCAAAGGACCATGTGAAGATGCGGGAGGAAACAGGAACAAAAGTATTTATATCCACAGTAATCGAGTCCTATATCGAAATAACCTGAAAGGCCGCTCAGCAAGGAGGAAGCCACTGCTCCAAAACCGCCATAAAAAGCCAGACTACTGTTTGCAACTGCACATGGGGACAAAGATCGTACTTTTTGGGGGAATTTCCTCTGGTCTGATGAAACAAAAATATAACTGTTTGGCCATAATGATCATCGGCTTGCAAGCCGAAGAACACCATCCCAACCGTGAAGCACGGGGGTAGCAGCATCATGTTGTGTGGGATGCTTTGCTGCAGGAGGGACTGCTGCACTTCACAAAATAGATGGCTTCATGAGGAAGGACAATTATGTGGATATATTGAAGCAACATCTCAAGACATAAGTCAGGAACAATTTTAACGGCAATTTAAAGGCAATGCTACCAAATACCAAATACTAATTGAGTGTATGTTAACTTGTGACCCACTGGGAATGTGATGAAAGAAATAAAAGCTGAAATAAATCATTCTCTCTACTATTATTCTGACATTTCACATTCTTAAAATAAAGTGGTGATCCTAACTGACCTATGACAGGGAATTTTTACTAGGGTTAAATGTCAGGAGTTGTGACAAACTGAGTTTAAATGTATTTGGCTAAGGTGTATGTAAACTTCCGACTTCAACTGTATTTTATACTTTCTATTGCATCTTGCCTATGCCGTTTTGCCATTGCTCATCCAAATATTTATATGTAAATATTCTTATTCCATTCCTTTACTTAGATTTGTGTGTATTAGGTAGTTGTTAGAATTAGGGAATTGTTAGATTACATGTTAGATATTGCTGCACTGTCGGAACTAGAAGCACTAGCATTTCGCTACACTCACAATAACATCTGCTAACCAACTGTATTCGACCAATACAATTGCATTTGAAGTGTTGAAATACAATCGACACAGCAATACAAGTACCATGTCAAGTAAAGGCATAATTCTACTTATTATTTTTGTACTCAGGAAAGGAGCACAATTTTGAAAAACGCAGCGCAAGTCAAACCAGCACCCTAGACCTCGGCGATGCACTACGGAAAGGAAGACTTCACCAATGGCAACGGCTCCATCGTCATCACTAAGCAAGCAGAATATAGTTGGCCAACGGCTGGACACGAGCTCCAATGACGTCTTAAATCTTAACATGCTGTATAACTGCAGGAAGTAAGCTATAGAACTTTGCTCAGTGAAAGAATGAAACCAAACCATGGACTTATGTGTTTCATTAGCAGCATGTCAATAGATTTTATATTGTATTGGTCATTGATGGGAATGTCGTAACGCAGTTGACAAGGTGTTACGTCATCGGTCAGTGTTTCATTCAAAGTCAAATTTACTTTGACTGAAATACATTTCATGTATTTGAAGCTAATGGGTTCTCAGAACAGTGCATAGTGTGCATAGTCCAATGATATTTGGAGGTTATACAACATAGTGCAGGATGTGCCTTTAGCTAGTGCCTTAAGCACTATGAGTAATCCATGTGTTTGCATCACTACTTGTCTACCATGCAAATACTTCCCTTGTTCCCAATTATGCAGCATCTGCGGTCACATTCCTAGAGACATGCAGCTTTGAGGACAACCAGGAGTGTGGTATGACCCTCTGTGCCAGTATCAGTGCCAGCTGGGAGAGAGTGGGCAGTATCCAAGAGGGGCCAACCTCAGACCACACCAAGGGGTAAGCCTCCATGTTACAATTGTTAGGGCATATTTCAATCAAACATGAAAACTTAACATTTTAATTTGACACATGATATAAGGAGTTAAACATTGATACGTTAGGTGCTGGCAGACTCACAGTGTTTTTATTGTTAGAAGTCATCCCTGATAGTATGGTACATCTTGTGTTTTACAGGCTCAAAACTCACTAAACCATGTCGCTTGACTAATTCCTCATGGCCTGCTATCATCAAGTTGATGCTGCTGATCAGATTCAGAATCACATACAATAGACCAGAACCTCATTTCCCCCTGATGCCATTGATAATACGAAGCTGACGCCAGTGTTCATGGGTCCCTCTCATATATTGATTTTTATTTCTGACAGATACTGATCCAGTGTCTGTGGATAACAGTACCACTTTTCAAAATGGCATGTATACTGACTGACTATATACAAATTGTCTGGTGTTTTATTTACGACATGCATATTTTTGCTCAATATATTATTGATTTTGTTATTTTTACAGAGACTGCCCCTACTTCTGCTACTAACATGTCAACCACTGACAGGGACATCAGAACCTGTACTTGTAGAATTGTATCAACTTATATCACCTTTATAAACCATTTATTAGAGAGCAAATGAAACAATAAAGCGTTTTCCCCACCTCTGTTTCGGTAACAAGCTGAGGGATGGGGCTGGAGAAAAGTGACCACTCTCAAATTCACAGACAGACCTATGGATGCAAGGAATGTCCATCCATGATGTCAAAATAATAGTTTTAACCATGTTGAGGCTATTTCATATATGTTTACATCTACTTTGTTTGCAAACATTGGAGTATAACAAGCTTATATTTTGGGTTCTGATGAGGTACGACAGTTGAACTAAGCTCGTGAAGCATTTAAGTTATATTATTCAGGAATCAATGGGTCCATATCATTCATTTAATAGTGCAAAAATTGATGTAGCAACTGCTGATTTCCCCTTAATAGGTGGTCCAGGTAAATCACCTTTCCTCTTTTGTTCTCTATTACTCTTCCATTGTCCCTCAAGCAAGGAGGCTGATGACATCGCAGATTCCCATCAGACCAACTTCTTGAATGCCCTACCCCTTGAAGTTTGCAATTGCTCAATTCTTTTTTTTTTTTTACCCTTAAGTGTGTGTACTTTGGATATCACTTTAACAGTAAAGGTTCAGAAATCGCTGGAGGACGTATTTAAGAATATAACATAAATGCCTCATGAGCTTAGTTCAACTGTCGTATCCCACCAGAAACCAAAATATAAGTTTGTATTAAAGCAATGTAATTGCAATCAAACACTGTATAGCTTCAAAGCATGGTTTAACTATAATTTTGATATCATGTATGGTCAGTCCTTGCATCCATAGCTCTGCCTATGAATTTGAGAGTGGATACATTTCTCCAGCCCCATCCCTGAGCATTTTACCAAAACCAGTGTCGGGGTATCTGCTTTGTTTGTTATGGTGAGTGAATGAGGACCCAAAAGCGAACTAACTTAAACAGAGCTTCTTTAATAACCAAACATAGGTAGGCTCAGATAGACCGGCAGATTCCGACAGGACAGGACAAGGTTACAGCAAACATGACGATAGTCTGGCTCAGGCATGAAACACAACAAACAAGAATCCGACAAGGACAGGAACAGAAACAGAGAGAGATATAGGGACCTAATCAGAGGGAAAAAGGGAACAGGTGGGAAACGGGGTGAATGGGTAGTCAGAGGAGACAAGGAACAGCTGGGGGAAAGCGGGGGAGAAAAGGTAACCTAACAACGACCAGCAGAGGGAGACAGGGTGAAGGGAAAGGACAGAGACAAGACACAACATGACAGTACATGACAGTACCCCCCCACTCACCGAGCGCCTCCTGGCGCACTCGAGGAGGAAACCTGGCGGCAACGGAGGAAATCCTCGATCAGCGCACGGTCCAGCACGTCCCGAGAGGGAACCCAACTCCTCTCCTCAGGACCGTACCCCTCCCAATCTACGAGGTACTGGTGACCACGGCCCCGAGGACGCATGTCCAAAATTCTACGGACCCTGTAGATGGGTGCGCCCTCGACAAGGATGGGGGGGGGGGGGGGGAAGACGAGCGGGGGTGCGAAGGACGGGCTTGATGCAGGAGACATGGAAGACCGGGTGGACGCGACGAAGGTATCGCGGAAGAAGAAGTCGAACTGCGACAGGATTAATGACCCGAGAAATACGGAACGGACCAATGAACCGCGGGGTCAACTTGCGAGAAGCCGTCTTAAGGGGAAGGTTCTGAGTGGAGAGCCAAACTCTCTGACCGCGACAATATCTAGGACTCTTAGTTCTACGCTTATTAGCAGCCCTCACAGTCTGCGTCCTATAACGGCAAAGTGCAGACCTGACCCTCTTCCAGGTGCGCTCGCAACGTTGGACAAAAGCCTGAGCGGAGGGGACGCTGGACTCGGCGAACTGAGATGAGAACAGCGGAGGCTGGTACCCGAGGCTACTCTGAAAAGGAGATAGCCCGGTCGCAGACGAAGGAAGCGAGTTGTGGGCGTATTCTGCCCAGGGGAGCTGTTCTGACCAAGACGCAGGGTTACGAAAAGAAAGACTGCGTAAGATGCGACCAATAGTCTGATTGGCCCGTTCTGCTTGACCGTTAGACTGGGGGTGAAAGCCGGAAGAGAGACTGACGGAAGCCCCAATCAAACGGCAAAACTCCCTCCAAAATTGAGACGTGAATTGCGGACCTCTGTCCGAAACGACGTCTGACGGAAGGCCATGAATTCTGAAAACATTCTCGATGATGATTTGTGCCGTCTCTTTAGCAGAAGGAAGCTTAGCAAGGGGAATGAAATGAGCCGCCTTAGAGAACCTATCGACAACCGTAAGAATAACAGTCTTCCCCGCTGACGAAGGCAGTCCGGTGACAAAATCTAAGGCGATGTGAGACCACGGTCGAGAGGGAATAGGAAGCGGCCTGAGACGGCCGGCAGGAGGAGAGTTACCGGACTTAGTCTGCGCGCAGACCGAACAAGCAGCCACGAAACGACGCGTGTCATGCTCCCGGGTGGGCCACCAAAAACGCTGGCGAATGGAAGCAAGCGTACCCCGAACGCCAGGGTGGCCGGCTAACTTGGCAGAGTGAGCCCACTGAAGAACGGCCAGACGAGTAGGAACGGGAACGAAAAGAAGGTTCCTAGGACAAGCGCGCGGCGACGGAGTGTGAGTGAGCGCTTGTTTTACCTGCCTCTCAATTCCCCAGACAGTCAACCCGACAACACGCCCCTCAGGGAGAATCCCCTCGGGGTCAGTGGAGGCTACTGAAGAACTGAAGAGACAAGACAAAGCATCAGGCTTGGTGTTCTTAGAGCCCGGACGATAAGAAATCACGACCTCGAAACGAGCGAAAAACAGCGCCCAACGCGCCTGACGCGCATTAAGTCGTTTGGCAGAACGGATGTACTCAAGGTTCCTATGGTCAGTCCAAACGACAAAAGGAACGGTCGCCCCCTCCAACCACTGTCGCCATTCGCGTAGGGCTAACCGGATGGCGAGCAGTTCGCGGTTACCCACATCATAGTTACGTTCCGACGGCGACAGGCGATGAGAAAAATACGCGCATGGGTGGACCTTGTCGTCAGAGAGGGAGCGCTGAGAAAGGATGGCTCCCACGCCCACCTCTGACGCGTCAACCTCGACAACGAACTGTCTAGAGACGTCAGGTGTAACAAGGATAGGAGCGGATGTAAAACGATTCTTGAGGAGATCAAAAGCTCCGTGGGCGGAAACGGACCACTTAAAGCACGTCTTGACAGAAGTAAGGGCTGTGAGAGGAGCTGCCACCTGACCGAAATTACGGATGAAACGACGATAGAAGTTCGCGAAGCCGAGAAAGCGCTGCAGCTCGACGCGTGACTTAGGGACGGGCCAATCAATGACAGCTTGGACCTTAGCGGGATCCATCTTAATGCCTTCAGCGGAAATAACAGAACCGAGAAATGTGACGGAGGAGGCATGAAAAGTGCACTTCTCAGCCTTCACAAAAAGACAATTCTCTAAAAGGCGCTGGAGGACACGTCGAACGTGCTGAACATGAATCTGGAGTGACGGTGAAAAAATCAGGATATCGTCAAGGTAAACGAAAACAAAGATGTTCAGCATGTCTCTCAGGACATCATTGACTAATGCCTGAAAGACAGCTGGAGCGTTAGCGAGGCCGAAAGGAAGAACCCGGTATTCAAAGTGCCCTAACGGAGTGTTAAACGCCGTCTTCCACTCGTCCCCCTCCCTGATGCGCACGAGATGGTAAGCGTTACGAAGGTCCAACTTAGTGAAAAACCTGGCTCCCTGCAGGATCTCGAAGGCTGAAGACATAAGAGGAAGCGGATAACGATTTTTCACTGTTATGTCATTCAGCCCTCGATAATCTATGCAGGGGCGCAGAGACCCGTCCTTCTTCTTGACAAAAAAAAACCCCGCTCCGGCGGGAGAGGAGGAGGGGACTATGGTACCGGCGTCAAGAGCTACAGACAAATAATCTTCGAGAGCCTTACGTTCGGGAGCCGACAGAGAGTATAGTCTACCCCGGGGGGGGGGGGGGTGGTTCCCGGAAGGAGATCAATACTACAATCATACGACCGGTGTGGAGGAAGAGAGGTGGCCCTGGACCGACTGAACACCGTGCGCAGATCGTGATATTCCTCCGGCACCCCTGTCAAATCACCAGGCTCCTCCTGTGAAGAAGAGACAGAGGAAACAGGAGGGATAGCAGACATTAAACATTTCACATGACAAGAGACGTTCCAGGAGAGGATAGAATTACTAGACCAATTAATGGAAGGATTATGACAAACTAGCCAGGGATGGCCCAAAACAACAGGTGTAAAAGGTGAACGAAAAATTAAAAAAGAAATGGTTTCACTATGATTACCAGAAACAGTGAGGGTTAAAGGTAGCGTCTCACGCTGAATCCTGGGGAGAGGACTACCATCCAGGGCGAACAAGGCCGTGGGCTCCTTTAACTGTCTGAGAGGAATGTCATGTTCCCGAGCCCAGGTCTCGTCCATAAAACAGCCCTCCGCCCCAGAGTCTATTAAGGCACTGCAGGAAGCTGACGAACCGGTCCAGCGTAGATGGACCGACAAGGTAGTGCAGGATCTTGAAGGAGAGACAGGAGTAGTAGCGCTCACCAGTAGCCCTCCGCTTACTGACGAGCTCTGGCCTTTTACTGGACATGAAGTGACAAAATGACCAGCGGAACCGCAATAGAGACAGAGGCGGTTGGTGATTCTCCGTTCCCTCTCCTTAGTCGAGATGCGGATACCTCCCAGCTGCATGGGCTCAGCACCCGAGCCGGCAGAGGAAGATGGTAGTGATGCGGAGAGGGAGGCGACGGAGAGCGCAAGCTTCTTTCCACGAGCTCGGTGACGAAGATCAACCCGTCGCTCAATGCGAATAGCGAGTTCAATCAAGGAATCCACGCTGGAAGGAACCTCCCGGGAGAGAATCTCATCCTTTACCTCTGCGCGGAAACCCTCCAGAAGACGAGCGAGCAAGGCCGGCTCGTTCCAGCCACTGGAGACAGCAAGAGTGCGAAACTCAATAGAGTAGTCTGTTATGGATCGATTGCCTTGACATAGGGAAGACAGGGCCCTGGAAGCCTCCTCCCCAAAAACAGATCGATCAAAAACCCGTATCATCTCCTCCTTAAAGTCCTGATACTGGTTAGTACACTCAGCCCTTGCCTCCCAGATTGCCGTGCCCCACTCACGAGCCCGTCCAATAAGGAGAGATATGACGTAGGCGACACGAGCAGTGCTCCTGGAGTAAGTGTTGGGCTGGAGAGAAAACACAATATCACACTGGGTGAGGAACGAGCGGCATTCAGTGGGCTCCCCAGAGTAACACGGCGGGTTATTGATTCTGGGCTCCGGAGATTCGAAAGCCCTGGAAGTGGCCGGTGGATCGAGGCGGAGATGGTGAACCTGTTCTGTGAGGTTGGAGACTTGGGTGGCCAGGGTCTCAACGGCATGTCGAGCAGCAGACACTTCCTGCTCGTGTCTGCCTAGCATCGCTCCCTGGATCCCGACGGCTGAGTGGAGAGGATCCGAAGTCGCTGGGTCCATTCTTGGTCGGATTCTTCTGTTATGGTGAGTGAATGAGGACCCAAAAGCGAACTAACTTAAACAGAGCTTCTTTAATAACCAAACATAGGTAGGCTCAGATAGACCGGCAGATTCCGACAGGACAGGACAAGGTTACAGCAAACATGACGATAGTCTGGCTCAGGCATGAAACACAACAAACAAGAATCCGACAAGGACAGGAACAGAAACAGAGAGAGATATAGGGACCTAATCAGAGGGAAAAAGGGAACAGGTGGGAAAACGGGGTGAATGGGTAGTCAGAGGAGACAAGGAACAGCTGGGGGAAAGCGGGGGAGAAAAGGTAACCTAACAACGACCAGCAGAGGGAGACAGGGTGAAGGGAAAGGACAGAGACAAGACACAACATGACAGTACATGACATTGTTATTGTTTGAAATGCAGATTGCCCCTTTAAAAGCATCTATGACTCATTCATTTAGTGAAAGGTTGATATTTCTGTCCTTTTTCTTCCAGCCTCTGACTTCTCCTCTGGACTGGTGTCTCACCCGCGATCATTGTTATGGCTCTTATGTTGTGGTTGATTCACTAAACGACATTAGAACCTAAACATATAGCTAACAACAGTCTATAAAGCCTGATGACCTACGATGATTTACCAGAGAGATTATATTAATGTATGGTAAATGTTTGTGCCTTGTATATTACCAACGCTAATGTCATCCTGATGGAAATTAAAAATAAAACAGAATGATGGAGGCCACTGTGTTCTTGGGGACCTTCAATGCTGCGTAAATGTTTTTGCACCCCTCCCCAGATTTGTGCCTCAACACAATCCTGTCTCGGAGCTCATTGTACAATTCCTTCAACCTCATGGCTTGTTTTTTGCTCTGACATGCACTGTCAACTGTGGGACCTTATATAGACAGTTCTGTGCCTTTTGAAATGCAGGTGGGCTCCAATCAAGATGTAGAAACATCTCAATTTTGAGTCTCATAGCAAAAGTTCTGAATATTTATGTAAATTAGGTATTTCTGTTTCTAAAACCTCTTTTCGTTTTGTCATTATAGGGTATTTATTAAAAAAATATATATATATTTCACCTTTATTTAACCAGGTAGGCTAGTTGAGAACAAGTTCTCATTTGCAACTGCGACCTGGCCAAGATAAATCAAAGCAGTGTGACACAGACAACAACACAGAGTTACACATGAAGTAAACAATAAACAAGCCAATAACACAGTAGAAAAAAATAAAGTCTATATACAGTGTGTGCAAAAGGCATGAGGAGGTAAGGCAATAAATAGGCCATAGGAGTGAATAATTACAATTTAGCAGATTAACACTGGAGTGATAAATGAGCAGATGATGATGAGCAAGTAGAGATACTGGTGTGCAAAAGAGCAGAAAAGTAAATAAAATAAAAACAGTATGGGGAGGAAGTCCATCTGTAAATAGCCCACCCAATCTATGTACAGCTGCAGCGATCGGTTAGCTGCTCAGATAGTTGATATTTAAAGTTGGTGAGGGAAATAAAAGTCTCCAACTTCAGCAATTTTTGCAATTTGTTCCAGTCACTGGCAGCAGAGAACTGGAAGGAAAGGCAGCCAAATGAGGTGTTGGCTTTGGGGATGATCAGTGAGATATACCTGCTGGAACGTGTGCTACGGGTGGGTGTTGTTATCTTGACCAGTGAACTGAGATAAGGCGGAGCTTTACCTAGCATAGACTTATAGATGACCTGGAGCCAGTGGGTCTGGCGACGAATATGTAGCGAGGGCCAGCCGACTAGAGCATACAGGTCGCAGTGGTGGGTGGTATAAGGTGATTTGGTAACAAAACGGATGGCACTGTGATAGACTGCATCCAGTTTGCAGAGTAGAGTGTTGGAAGCTATTTTGTAGATGACATCGCTGAAGTCGAGGATCGGTAGGATAGTCAGTTTTACTAGGGTAAGTTTGGCGGCGTGAGTGAAGGAGGCTTTGTTGCGAAATAGAAAGCCGATACTAGATTTGATTTTAATGATGAGGAAAATTATTCATTTAATCAATTTTAGAATAAGGCTGTAACGTAACAAAATGTGAAAAAGTCAAGGGGTCTGAATACTTCCCGAAAGCACTGTATGTACACAGAGTATACAAAACAGTAGGAACACCTTCCTAATATTGAGTTGCACCCCCTTTTGTCTTCAGAACAGCCTCGATTTGACTGTTTAAGATACACTTTGAAGAGGTAGGGTTTCAGATGTTTTCAGAAGATGGGCAGGGACTCTGCTATCCTAGCTTTTAGGGGGAAACTGGTTCCACCATTGGGGTGCCAGGACAGAGAAGATATTGGACTGGGCTGAGCGGGAGCTGCCCTCCTGTAGGGGTGGGAGGGCTATGAGATCAGAGGTGGCAGAAGAAAGTGCTCAGGTTGGTGTGTAGGGTTTAAGCATAGCCTGAAGGTAGGGGGGGACAGTTCCTCTTGCTGCTACGTAGGCAAGTACAATGGTCTTGTAGTGGATGCGAGCTTTGACTGGAAGCCAGTGGAGTGTGCGGAGGAGCGGGGTGACTTGGGAGAACTTAGAAAGGCTGAACACCAGGCACGCTGCAGCGTTCTGGACCAGTTGCAGGGGTGTGATGACACAAGCGGGGGGGCCAGACAACAGAGAGTTGCAGTAGTCCAGATGGGAGATGACAAGTTCCTGGATTAGGACCTGCACCGCTTCCTGTCTGAGGTAGGGTCATACTCTACAGATGTTGTAGAGCATGAACCTGCAGGAGCGAGTCCCTTGTTTTCAGAGAACGACAGGGTGTTGTCCACGGTCAAGCCACGGTTCTTAAGTGCAATTACCTATTGTTATTCAGTAATTAAAGCCATTATAATTACTACAGTTATTACCTGGCCATTGATTCCCACACCTCTTTCTTACCTCCATACATCATACACCCAGATGATTTGCTTTGACAATGAAGAAGATGTCATGTTTGTTCAAGGTACACCATTTGTTACCTTGGGCAAATAAATGTTATTTAACAGTATGATAATTGTGTTTGTGGTGAATAGTTGTTTGCAATGCTAACTCACAGGTCTGCAAGGAAAAACTATGGTAATAAAGAGAGTGTAAAAGTTCCAAGTTTTGAGTCACTTCACTTCAAGTCTGGATCCTTTGCAATACCTGGACATACACTACTATAAAAGACACAGAGAAGGGAAGAAACACAAGATTTGAATACGTTTGTCTTATGATTTACAACTTTCTTTTCAGATGACAACATTTGGTTTGGTGTTTGTGTTGTTGTAAAGTATTTTGAATTTGAGGTAACTTGACCATAGCAAGGACATATGTTTCGTATCCATAGGAGAATGTATATTTATATTTTCCTAGTTGTGGAATTCATAACGTTGTCTCGGGTAAGAGATTGAACTGTGAATACCAATTTTATATTGATAAAAAAAATGTATTACATTTTCAAATGACAAAGACATGATCAGAAATGTTTACATGGTTAAGTTATTTATTCATTTACCCGGAATTGCTACAAAATCATATTTGTTTCTTCATCCGCAGCCTCAAGCAATTTTCAGAGGTGAGTTTGTATACTCTAGCCATACATCATTTTATTTAATATAATAACCAGATAAATAAATATACTAGGGAGTTTGAGTAGTCCAGACCAAAGGTTTTGCATTGGCCTATATGGGATTGACACCATTTTTTAAATTGACACTTTTGGAAAACTGTTGCCTTTAATCTACATTCAAATACAAATACAAAATGGATACTAACAATTATTCATAATTTTCTATTTCAAACTTTTTGTTATTTTGTCATTTTTCAAGATATTGAGGATTTCGACTTGGACATCAACAGAATAAACATGGGTAGGTTAAGCTGAGTTATGCAACTAGAGTTGGTTGTTGTCAGTATGTACTGCAATATTCTTTTAGACTCTGTTTTACCTTGATTCCATAGTGAATAATAATTTACAGCATTTAAACTTCCAGACTTAGACTTACGCGAGGGTGATATAATCGAGGTCAGTACACCCTACAAAATATGATGAATTTTGATGAATATTCTGCTGGCTTCAGATGTACTCTTTCACTGTCATTTACTATTTCTGGTCTATTCAAATCATGTAGCCTCGGCATAAACGAAGGGTTCCAAGGAATACCGTTTTGAACAAGGACAAACTATGGGACCTTCCCGTCCCCTATGTGCTAGACGAAACCCTTGGTGAGTACAAATCTTCATCAGGTCTCCATTTATAAGTCCATATATGGACAGACATCCCCAAGTAACATCACACAGTAGATTATACCTGTCACTTGAGGGATGTCCTCAGGTGGGATGTCATATGTCTATACACAGAACGTTGGCTTGTTCTTTGTAAATGGAGACCTAATGATAACCTAAGTGGCCAAAACACGGTCTCCAATAAAGCACATGGGAGCTAAGATTGTAGTGTCTTTTGACCATTTACTGAATATATTATTCTGCATCCAGCATCTGCTCAGAAACAGTGGTTGTACGGATGTAATCTGTTCCTATACTGAGTGAAGGCCTTCCCACCCGGTTGATAAATAAAGGTTGGATAAGTGATGGATCGTTCCCCCAAAGTCCTTAATTTGCCATCACTTTTACCATATGTTTTCTATATGAACTCAGCTTTGAATGCAAAAGGGATCATTCTGCAGGCCTTTGAGCAGTTCAGACTAAAATCATGCGTCAACTTCAAGCCCAGAGGCTCTGAGTATCACTTCATTTCAGCCCAGAAGAACAGAGGGTAAGATCATTTTTTCACTGCCTGACCACTTGAGGGAACATGGGTAGTTTGCCCCTTTTTACTGAAGATATCTGACTTGCTTGATATTGATACAGGTTCATTTTTGTGTCTCCTTGCTTTCTTTTAATGTAGGTGTTCCTCCCACGTAGGGAGATCTTCCAAGTATGGACAGCCTCTTTCCATTGGAAATTACTGTGATCATATTGGCATTGTGGAGCATGAGTTTCTACACGCTCTGGGAATCTGGCATGAACAGTCCAGATATGACAGGGATGAATATGTGACCATTGTTTGGAAAAACATAAGACGCGGTTTGTTTACATTTTCAGTTATAAATTCTAATAATAAGGTCTACATATTATGCATTTTTTTGTTATTAAATTAACTTTATATACATGATGTCTTCACGATGTTAGCAAAATATTGTTTGTGAAAGTAAATGATGGTTATTTATCATGAGTGTAATAGGCTGTTTTTCAAGACTTTAATTTTCGGGAAATGTTAGGTTGTAAACTAAAGCAGTAATTAAGTGTCATGAATCCACTCCTTGTCTACAGGTCATGAGAGGAACTTTGTGAAAGTCTCTCCCCATTATTCGACCACCCTGGGTTTCCCGTATGACTACAGCTCGGTGCTGCATTACAGTGAGACATCATTCAGCAAGGGAGAGGGACCTACCATCATCACTAAGCAACCTGAGTACCAAAAGATTATTGGACAACGCCTTGAAATGAGCCCACAAGATGCCTTAATGCTGAACAAGCTATACGGCTGCAGTAAGTGTGTGTCATGAAACCAAGCATGTCTACTGTACTGCATGTCCAAGTTGAAAAACATGTATATTCTTCTCCTCCTTTCTGTTTTCCTCCTGTAGAAAAATCTATTTCATTTATGGAACATTGCAACTTCGACAACCAGAGATTGTGTGGGATGAGTCGCTGCACCAAGAGTTTTGTAGGTGGCTGGAAAAGAAGGAAGACTGTCATTGGGGGGCCCTATTCTGATTTCACCAACCTGGGGAAGACAGACGGTGAGATTTAACGCTGTAGTACAGCTCACACTTTACCAACAGTTGACTACTTCATGAAAATGCTGTTAATACAGACAGTAAACTGAACTTGTGCTGTAGGACCATTAGATACAAATATCAGACAATTGTTAAAAATGCTTACCCTACTTTACCCAGGTACTGGTTTCTTCATGCACGCCAGCACAGCATCAGGCCAGGAGGGGGACACAGCCCGGCTGGAGAGCAGGGAGATGACTCCCAGTAGGAAGTGCAGTGTCCAGTGTCTGCAGTTCTACTACTACCACAGTGGTAACGAGTCAGACCAGCTCAACGTCTGGATGAGAGTGTATCGTGATGAGAGAAACCCTAACGGAACTCTACACCACATGGGCCAGATCACAGGTTAGGATGATGAGAAGGTGAATCAACCACTTGGAAAATGCACTCCTAGAAATAATTGTTTAATCTCTAGTGTCTCTCTCTGAAGGTTCCCCAGGATCTCACTGGATGCCCTACCACGTGCCCCTGAACGCCACCAAAACGTTCCAGGTGGAGTTTGAGGTGCGTAAAGGAGCAGGACAGTCTACAGGTGGGTTTTCCATCGATGACATCAACCTGTCAGAAACCGAATGCCCCCATCACACCTGGCAGATTAAAGACTTTGAGAATCTTTTAACCACCAGTGACATTAACACTGTTGTGTACAGCCCCAGATACTATTCCCCAGAGGGCTATGCCTACCAGATTGCCATTTATCTTCGTGAAATGTTGTTTGGAGTCTATGTGCGCTTAGTCTCAGGAAAGTATGATGACCAACTCCAGTGGCCTTACCACCATCGACAAGTGACGATTCAACTGCTGGACCAGAATCCCCACACTCAGCAACGCATGTCCAAGCAAATCAGCATTACCACTGAACCCTCACTTCAGGACGGTAAGAGAAATTTAAACATTCAATACGAGTGTGTCCAAAACACAATCAAATATAGTAAGGGCACAGCTCATTTGCAATACCCAGCCTAGCTTTGATCACATTTACAAACAAACCCTTTCGAGACAGTGGCAAACAGAAATGGCCATGCTTATGAGTCATATGACTGAATGCAAATGCTAATATTATGAGAGCCCCCATTCCCTTGCATGTGTATGACGCTAGGTATTCCTCCATTTTGCAGACTATGATTCCTGGAACAATCCCCGTAAAGTCGGAATGCTAGAAAACAGGGGTGATAAGTCCTTCTATGTAAACCCTGCAGTTGGCTACTTAAAATTCCTAACCTTGACGCAACTGAAGCATAGAGAATTCCTCAAGGGAGGCAACATTTGCTTCCTCATCACCATGCAAGGTGAGCCATCAAATCCAGATGCAATTTTTCTTTTTTATCAATGGTCAACATCAGATAACATTGAATTAGGTTGAATGAGATACATAATTACATTTTCTGTTCAGTTTTTTCCTACACACCACTTATAATGCTGATCATATTTATTATCTCCAGATATCTCCAGTCTGCATTTTAACAACTCCCTGCCCTGTCCCAAATGGTCACCACAGAACTTAATTATAAACCCAAACAACCGTGATGAAGGCCCATGTGCCACAAAGTAAGAAAGATCAGTTCAAGGACAGATTAGCATAGATTTGATTCATTCCAGGTAAATATTGTATTTATAATTTTTTTAATTTAAAATCAGTATGCCCATGGTCATTATGTTATTTAGATTCATTTAATTGTATTACGTTCTATATTTATTGTAAACATCTTGCCCACCTAAATGCCATCCTGGGACAGATTATGCCTATTTTAGTCTTAACTATAATAGGCCAGTATTGATAGCAAGATTTACATCTAGTACCCACACTCTCCTTATCCTGCTTCAGTATGTGTTAACATCTCCTATGTTTATTTATAATCATAACTAACCACTGACTGTAATTCTGTCCTAAAAACACACACTTTGCATAATACTGGATGTATGTTTTATGAGATTGAAAAAGCAACAAATTGGGTGATTTGTATTTTTCCCCTGTGACACTAAATTTTGTTTGTGAAAATTAGAATATCCTCAGTGTGGGTCATTTGTCCAGTAAAAAAGTTGTTTGAGCCATTTATCAGCATATACTGTTGAAGTCGGAAGTTTACATACACTTAGGTTGGAGTCATTTAAACTAGTTTTTCAACCACTCCACAAATGTATTGTTAACAAACTATAGTTTTGGCAAGTCGGTTAGGACATCTACTTTCTAATTTTTCCAAAAATTGTTTACAGACAGATTATTTCACTTATAATTCACTGTATCAAAATACCAGTGGGTCAGAAGTTTACATACACTTAAGTTGACTGTGCCTTTAAATAGCTTGGAAAATTCCAGAAAATGATGTCATGGCTTTAGAAGCTTCTGATAGGCTAATTGACATTATTTTAGTCAATTGGAGGTGTACCTGTGGATGTATTTCAAGGCCTACCTTCAAACTCAGTGCCCCTTTGCTTGACATCATGGGAAAATCAAAAGAAATCAGCCAAGACCTCAGAAAAAAACATTGTAGACCTCCACAAGTCTGGTTTGTCCTTGGGAGCAATTTCCAAACGCCTGAAGGTACCACGTTCATTTGTACAAACATTAGTACGCAAGTATAAACATCATGGGACCACGCAGCTATTATACCGCTCAGAAAGGAGACACCTTCTGTCTCCTAGAGATGAATGTACTTTGGTGTGAAAAGTGCAAATCAATCCTAGAACAGCAGCAAAGGACCTTGTGAAGATGTTGGAGGAAACAGTTACAAAGTACCTATATCCACAGTAAAACAAGTCCTATATCAACATAACCTGAAAGGCCGCTCAGCAAGGAAGAAGCCACTGCTCCAAAACCGCCATAAAGAAGCCAGACTACGGTTTGCAACTGCACATGGGGGCAAAGATCATACTTTTTTGAGAAATGACCTCTGGTCTGATGAAACAAAAATAGAACAGTTTGGCCATAATGACCATTGTTATGTTTAGAGGAAAAAGGGGAATGTTTGCAAGCCAAAGAACACCATCCCAACCGTGAAGAATGGGGGTGGCAGCATTATGTTGTGGGGGTGCTTTGCTGGAGGAGGGACTGGTGCTCTTCACGAAATAGATGGCTTCATGAGGGAGGAAAATTACGTGGAGCAACATCTCAAGACATCAGTTAAAGTTAAAGCTTGGTCGCAAATGGGTCTTCCAAATGGACAACGAACCCAAGCATACTTCCAAAGTTGTGACAAAATGGCTTTAGGACAACAAAGTCAGTGTATTTAAACTTCTGACCCACTGGGAATGTGATGAAATAAATAAAAGCTGAAATAAATAATTATCTCTGTTATTCTGACATTCCACATTCTTAAAATAAAGTGGTGATCCTAACTGGCCTAAGATAGGGAATTTTTACTAGGATTAAATGTCAGGAATTGTGAAAAACTGAGTTTAAATGTATTTAGCTAAGGTGTATGTAAACTTCTGACTTCAACTGTATCTAATCTGTCATATTTTAGCATTCAAATAAACAGATTTATTAAATATTAATTCATAATGTTATGCATTTTGCTCTGACTTATACCCTTCGGTTTAATCTTTGATTTCTTGTTTATTCCGCAAGCAGCTGTGTCTTTGTGTCATATGTTTGTACATGCAGGTATGATCCTCATCATGATCGTCCTGAGTTGATGGGGATGATTTCTAGTGAAAAGGCCAAGGTTGGCATGACAATGTAAGATTAAGATGAGGTGGAATCTGAACTTGTTTGGTTACCTCCATGACGAAGATGAGCCATTTTGCAAATCATCAAAACTTACCTGAAGTTTATCACACAGTGCAGCAATAATGTTGCTTTATAGAGCCCTTGAAAAACGTGTTTGAATATAATTAAATATATATATATTTTTTAATTTAAAACTCTGTTTATTAAGTTTTACACACACACACAGACAAGACAAAGCAATATAAATAATATACTCAACTAGAAAAAAAATACAAATAAAAATACAAATAAAAAAATAGCTTTAAAGATACCATACCGGGCAGAAGGCTACAGAGGTTAAAGGGCAATCTATAGTACAGGGACAGAGCAAACACCTCACCATTGTTCCTGTAAACAGTCAAGGGATAAGGGTGGAGAAATGCAACCACTCACAGAGAGTCATGGCCACAGACCGACCATCCACTAGACAAAAAAAAAGTTTACAATGCTTTAAAATAAAAAAAAATAAAATGATTATTCATATAGGCGTGAACAAAATGTAAAAATAACTGGGAAAAACAAGCTCACACTTCAGTCTCTGCCTGGGCAAGATGAACAAGGCATCTGCGGATCACAATCAATAAGCACATGGACCTTAATGCCCCCCCCCCCCCCCCCACAGCAAAAACACAGAGAGAAGCTCCTCCAACCCTTAAGTCACAGACTTATTTTAGTATTAATTGGAATGCCATCAGAGGATGGACTGTTTAAAGTAAGACCGGAATGGAGCCCAAGCCTCATCAAACAGTTTGGGGTTCCCACGTAAATTGAATTGAATTTTTTCTAGTTTCAGAGAGCACAACACATCCCTCACCCAATATTTATAAGATGGGGGAGCTGCCATCTTCCAGTTCTGTAGTATTAGCCGTCTAGCTAAAAGAGTTGTATAAGCAACAGTGTCCGACTGGATTCTTGATAGGGGGGTACCCATGGGCAGTACTCCAAAAAGGGCTGTAAGGGGAGACGGATCTATAACAGTGTCATATATATCAGAGAAACATTTAAATATTAATTCCCAGAAACCTGACAGTTTATGACAGCCCCAAAACATATGCAACAGTGTGGCTGGCTCCACTTTACATCTGACACAGGTAGGATCAAAATCAGAGAATATTCTTTCAAGTTTGGCCCCCGACCAGTGGATACGGTGAACCACCTTGAATTGAATGAGGCTGTGTCTAGTGCTAAAAGAGGACGAGTGCACCCTGTGCAGCACAGATTCCCAGGTGTCTTCCCCAAGTTCCTCCCTCAAATCCTTTTCCCATCGAGTCTTTAAAAGGCACCAAAGAAGGGTTCTGTAAGTCATGAATGATTGCATATACATCTGAAATTGCGCCCCTAGGAAGCTTGTTCAGCTCCAAGATGCTCTCTATAGCTGTATTCGCAGGCCTATTGGGAAATCCAGGTGTGTTAGCCCTGACAAAGTTTCTAGTCTGGAGATAGCGGAAAAAGTGGGATTGGGGGAGATTGAACTTTTCCTGCAGCTGAGAAAAAGAGGAAAATGTATCATCAAAGAATAATTGGGCTAGCGAGGAGAGGCCTAGTGAGTGTCAAATGCCAAAAGCCCCATCATTCAAAGACGGAGGAAATAAAATGTTCTGATTGATTGGGCCTGATAGAGAAAAGCCTCGGAGGCTAAAGGCTAAACGGAACTGATTCCAAATTTTAAGAGACTGCTTTACAATTGGGTTGACACACCTTTTGCCTAGGGACACTGGGAGAGACGAGCACAGCACAGAGGAAAGTGCTGCAGGTTTACACGATTCAGACTCCATCTGGACCCAGAGTGGTCTAGGGCCAGTAGGATCAGTCTGCAGCCAGTACAGAACGGCTCTGAAATTTGCAGCCCAGTAGTATGTCTGAAAATTTGGTAGCGCTAAACCCCCCAATGACCTAGGCTTCTGTAAATGTTTTCTACCAATCCGTGGTACCTTGCCATCCCAAATAAAATGCATGAATGTTTGATCCAGTGAAATAAAAAAAGATTTTGGAATAAAAATGGGTAAACATTGAAATAAATATAAAAATTTGGGCAAAACATTCATTTTAATGACATTAATCCTTCCGATAAGAGAAGGGGGTAGCGAATTCCAGAAAGTAAAAGATTGTTTCAATCTGTCTGCTAGAGCAACAAAGTTTTCCTGAAACAAATTTTCATATTTCCTTGTCACTTTTACTCCCAAGTAAGTGAATTGATCCCGGACAATCCTAAACTGAGAACTTGTAAAAGAGCACTTTAAAGCAGCCTTGTTTACCGGAAAAAGCTCACTCTTGCCTAGATTCAGCTTGTACCCTGAGATTGATCATTTTTAAGAACAGATAGGGCACGTGGCAATGAGGTATCGGGGTTGGAGATAAACAAAAGGAGGTCGTCAGCATATAGCGAGACTTTCTGCTCCCAGCTCGCCCTGATTATGCCTTGAATGGCATCATTAGAGCGTAGTGCAATGGCGAGAGGCTCGATTGCCAAAGCAAACAACAAGGGGGAGAGTGGGCAACCCTGTCTGTTAGGTAATCCCACTCAACGCGGTCAAACGCTTTTTCGGCATCAAGTGAGACCACCACCTCCGGGTCCTCCGACGCTGGGGACTACAGTATATTCATAAGGCGCCTAATATTGAAAAATAAATGCCTATTTCTCACAAAGCCAGTCTGGTCAGAGTGTATTACTTGGTGCAGCAAGCCTTCCATACGGATGGCTAAAAGCTTAGCTAGGATTTTGTAATCACAGTTTAAAAGCGAGATTGGGCGATAGGATCCACATTCCAGGGGGTCTTTGTTTTTCTTTAGTAGTAATGAAATTGAAGCCTGATAAAGACTAGGCGGTAGCTTTGAAGTATTGAGGCACTCTGCAAATAGTCGAGACAAGAATGGGCAAAGCAGACCAGAAAACGTCCTGTAAAATTCGGTTGGAAAACCGTCCGGACCCGGTGATTTACCACTTTTCATCGGACACTGCTGTTGCAATCTCCTCAAGCGTAAATTCTTCTTCTAGACAGTCATGGGAGTCTGTATCAATTGAAGGCATATTCAAGCCATTAAAGAAGGAGTCAATCAGCAAGGGGTCTTGAGGGGATTCAGAGGTGTATAGCGCAGAGTAAAATTGTTTAAATTGATCATTGATCTCTTTATGTATAACTGTGGTGGCACCAGACGGGGTCCTTATTTGTGGGATTAAACGTGAGGCCGCAGATATACGGATCTGTTGCGCAAGGAGTTTACTGGCCTTGTCGCCTTGTTCATAGACTTTGTATCGAGCTCGCAAGAGTAACTGTTCAGCTTGCCTGGTAGAAAGCTCATCAAATTCAGATTGGAGTAGTTGGCGCTCTTTATGCAGATCAGAGGAAGGATCCGTAGCATATTTCTCATCCAATGTGGCTATGGACTCGCTCAGGTCCCGAAGTCGCTGGGAGCGAACTCTGTTTTGGTTGGCTGTATAAGAAATTATTTGGCCACGTAGGTATGCTTTGAGAGACTCCCATATGGTAGAGCAGGACATACCTGGTGTTGAATTAGTTTCTAGGAATAAGGTGATTTCAGAAGAAATGAAATTGACAAACTCCTTATCTGAGAGTAAAATGGGGTTGAGACGCCATTGATAACACATAGGTCGCTGGGGAAACTCTAGTTCAAGCACTAATGGTGAATGGTCAGAGATAACAATACTCTCGTAAGTACACTGCCGAAGGTTAGGCAGAAGTTTTTTGTCCAAAAATAAGTAATCAATCCGGGAGTATGTTTGATGAACATGAGAATAAAAGGAATACTGTCTATCTGTAGGATGTAGGAAACGCCAGGCCTCAAACATAGCATATTTCTGAAGAAAGGATTGAATAAGTAGGGCACATTTAGATGGGCCTGTATTTGTTTGTGAGGACTTGTCAAGAACTGGGGACATTTTACAGTTGAAATCCCCCCCTAAAATCAACAAATGAGAATCTAAATTGGGAATAGCAGACAGAAAGGAAGAAATGAAACTTGTGTCATCCCAATTGGGAGCATAAACACTAGCCAAAACAAGAGGGGTAGAAAACAGTTCACCGGTTACTATGACGTATCATCCCTTAGGATCAGCAATAACCTCAGAAGCTACAAAGGGAGTAGCTTTATCAACCAGAATAGCAGCACATCTTGATTTACTATGAAAGGTCGAGTGGAACACTTGATCAACCCAGTCCTTACGCATCCTAAAATGCTCACCAGTCCTCAAGTGAGTCTCTTGTAGAAATGCAATATTTGCATTCAAACCCTTTAAGTGTGTCAACACCCTCTTACGCTTCACCGGGTTGTTAACCCCTTTGGTGTTCCAAGAAGTGTACTTGATCGTATTATTTCGGCCCCTCTGGGCATTCCCGTTATTCAACCCTGTCATTAGAGCATAGAATGGAAAAGCAATGAGCGCCCAAAACCCCCAGAATAACTTGTCTCAGAGTAATAATGTACGGTGGTAAATGTTTGGAAAAAGTACAGAAAAAAACAGAAAAAAAACTAAAAAGACAGAATGACAACGTTAGAACTGAACAATTCAACCTGCCCCCCCACCCCCTCCCCCCATCCCAGACAATACCTCCCCAAACGAGGTACAAGCCTAAATAGAACATGTTCTCTTCGCACAGTATGTCTGTGAGAGTGCGGTCTTAAACCTAAACCCACAGTCCCGCTCTTTAAAGTCGCGTTTTGTTAGTGGATAAAGCAGCAAAAAGAAAGATTTGTATGTATTTCTTCAAATAAAAAAAAGGCGAATCCCTTGTGCAAACGGAATGACAAAAGCACCACTTGTAGATGTATATAATTGTATTCCCAGTCTTATAACAGGCATTGAGAGAGAAAATAAATAAAATGTATAAAGGCTCTCAGCCAAAAATCTAATTTGAAGTAAGGAAATCGTAGTAAGACAATCAAAAATAATAGTAATTATAATAGTAGTCTAGTTGAAGCTGAGACAGCTTACAACCAATACCAAAAAACTACATTTGCTGGGCATAAATGACGCTCAAAACGTTTAAAATTAAAGTGAGGCCCCAAAAACCGTGTAGCCTCGGGAGACATTTACTGTTTACTGGGTCAATGCAAACGGATGCAGTAAACAAATAACCAAAAATATTTTGAGTCACTGAGACAATGTGTAAACAAACTAAATAGGTGAGCGAGATAAGGCACGCACACTAGATGATCAAAACATTAGATCACATCAAATAAGCCTGAATAGTTTCACCAACTATACAAGACTAGCCTGTTATATCTAAACATAATTGTACCACAAGTGGGTTACTTACTATCCACAGTTCGCAAGCAAGTTGCTGAACTGTGAGCATATTCAAGACTTCTTGATGTGACGTTGAATGTGAGCCATAGCCTCATCCGGAGATTCAAATGTGTAGTCTTTACCCTCATGAGATATCCATAAACAGTCCGGGAATCGCAGTCCATTCTTCACACTTGCATGGTCCGGAAGTACTCGTTTGGCCTGTCCGAAAGCTGCGCGCTGCCTGGAAACAGTGGGGGAGTAGTCCTGGTAGATGGAAAAGCTCTGTCCTTGAAAGCTCAGAGTGGTATTGCGGGCTCGTCGGAGGATCTCCATCTTCTCATGAAAAAAGTGCACTCGAAGAATTATGTCACGGGGCCTCTTCCCATCCCGGGGCTTTGGGCGCAGCGACCCGTGGGCTCGATCAATCAGGGGCTTTTCATCTAAGGCAAGAACATCCTTCAGCAGCCCTGAAACGAAATCCGTGGCGCGATGCATTTCCGCGGACTCTGGGACCGATACAAGTCTCAGATTATTGCGGCGAGAGAATCCCTCTAAACTCACACAGCTCTCCTTCACCTTTTTCAAATCCGCAGCTAGGCGTTTAACTTTAGCCCCCAGGGATGTAGTTAAATCGGAGACATTAGTAGCGGAGGTCTCCAGTGCTGCAATCGTTGTAGTGTGTGACGCAGTTGTTGTTCTGAGTAATGTGATTGCTGGCACAGTCTTGTTCCGCAGGATGGTTAAATCTGCTTTTAAAGTATCAGAAACCTCCTGTATTCTGGCCTCAATCGTAGCAACCACCTGTGTTTTCATTTCAACTATCTCAGAGCGTAGTAGTTTGATGGCCTCGAGAATGTTCATTTCAGCGCCACCAGGCCAAGCCGCACCCCGGAGTAAAGTGTGCGTCCCCGGGCCCTGAGACTCAGGAAAGGGCGGTGATGAGAGCGGGTCTTGTAGGCCAGGTTTTCTCAAAGTCATGCTTTTGGCCTTATGTTTGGTCGACATGCTGACATTCGGAAGCAAAGTAGTCTTGGTTTTTACGGAAAGGGATCACCAAATTAATATTTGAAAATGAATACGGTTCTGCTGCAGAATTCACATAAACTTTAAGAATACCACGGGAGCAAACGGAAAACACGTCAGTCGCACATGGCGTCCCCTACCATCCCCATTTATTTTATTTTTTACAGGTGTGAATGTTATAAAGACCTGATGTGATTGATTTTCTTGCTGCAGATAATTGTGAGCCCATAGTTAATTGAGCATCCAGACTTTTTTTTCAAACCTCCATCCAAACCTTCTTAATTTCACAATTATATGTATCACTGCACCATTGTAGAGAACAGAATGTAAAGTACTGTATGTATTCTGACATTTAAGTTAGTCTCACACAGCAGAGAAAGACTGAACTAACCGGCTCTGTGATCACCTGGACGCAGTGATTAACACTCTGTTTATGACGTTCTGCAGGGGAAGCCATGAAACTAGATTTACAACACCACTCTTAACTGAATATACAGTTGACCACCTTAAAATACATATGAAAGACTGACATTCAAATGACAATGCTTTCATTCTAATTTTTTAAAAGTGATGCAAACATGTATGGTTATGATTACAACCAATCAAATCAATTGGAGCAGGTGTCATCCTATCTTTGAATTTTTAGCTCTAACAGTATTATTTGTTTTTATTCAATATAACTCCAAGTGTTCACATGGTCTAATATTACAAAATCCAAATAAAGCCCTATAACATGACAGCCTTTATGAGCCAGATGCACAATTGTTCAGAAAACCACATCTAATTAAATGAAGAAAATACTCATAACATTAGGCTTGAGGCTACGTGACATGCTTTCCTGTCTCCCCGTCTAACTCATTGTGTGCAAATGTAGATGTCACTCAACATCATCTCTTACTGTTCAGTTATTTTTCTGACGACACATGGAACAAACTGGTCTCACAACCAACTCATTCAAGACATGTCAACAAGAATCAACCCTCACAGCTGTGCAATAGATGACATGCAGCAGTACATTTTTCCATGTGAGAACCTTAACCCCTTTCTACTGATGGAGATGTGGTGTGACAGAGAACGTTGAAAACCTGTACTTTCAAAATGACACCCCATGTAAAAACACAACCAATTGGTAGACGTAAGTGGTTCTCAACCAGGCGTACTAGCACCTATCCGCAGAGGCTACTTGAGAAGACTCATGAGACCATAGGCTTACTGGTAGAAATGTACATGAGGGGGTACTTGTGGTAGCGTCACCAAAAAAGGTTGTGAACCCAGCCAGGTCACCCATGATACAAGTCCGTATTCAACGTTCACCTATGTCTAAGGACGTTGGGAGATGACGTGGAAACCGGACACTAGGGGAAGAGTGAGCGCTGTTACCCAAGTAGGTTTCTGTTTGGCTAAGGCGTTGTGGGCGGGGATGGCAGATGGGCGTAAAGGCGTCCGCATCCTTCCCATTCGAAACAATTAGGAAAAGTTTGTGCATATATTATGATGACATTTTGTTCGTTTTGGACTACAGTAAATACACAGTCAGTGATTGGTCAACAATAAAATCTTTGTTTTCACGCACATTTCATTGACAAATACTGCACAAACATCTTAGTTAGATGTAAAATTGTCCGACTAAGATCTCTTCGTCAAAAATGTGAAAATTAATGACATTTAGTTTTTTGTTTCTTAGATTGTCTATTTTGAGAACGTACATACTGGCAAGTGTCTAAAAATGGACAAACAGTATCGTTGACACTTTTATTGCTTTTTCAAAGAGAAGGGCTTTTAATAAGATAAGCACACTCATTCGGGTCACCTAACCGACTTTGGCTAGGCGCCAGCCTAACTGTAACATGCTGACGCCGTATGCATCTGCCTCTGGTGCCAAAGGTTGCATGTTCAAATCCAGCGATAAAGTTAACTTTTGTATTTCTGTTTTAAGCGTATACCAAACCTTAACCCTTACACTAAATTCAGAAAGTATTCAGACCCCTTTCCATTTTCACATTTTGTTACGGTGCAGCCTTATTCTAAAATTGTTTTTTTTTAAAAGGATTTCCCTCATCAATCTACACAGAATAGCCTATAATGACAAAGCAAAAACAGGTTTGTAGATGTCTTTACATAAATATTCAGACCCTTTACGCAGTACTTTGTTGAAGCACCTTTGGCAGCGATTAAAGCCTTGAGTCTTCTTGGGTATGACACTACAAGCCTGGCACCTGTGTATTTGGGGAGTTTCTCCCATTCTTCTCTGCAGATCCTCTCAAGCTCTGTCAGGTTGGATGGGGAGTGTCGCTGAACAGCTATTTTCAGACCTCTCCAGAGATGTACGATTAGGTTCAAGCTAATGAGGATCCAAATAAACAAATAAACTACCACTCTCACTCCGACAACGACTGAGGACACCATCCCTCTCCCTCCGCCAACAACGATTGAGGACACCGCCAACAACAATTGAGGACACCGCCACTCTCCCTCCTTCAAAAGCAACTGTATGCTATCGTTGGCTGGTCCTCGTTACATATTCATCGCCAAACCCACTGGCTTCAGGTCATCTATAAGTCCTTGTTAGGTTAAGCTCTGCCTTATCTCAGCTCACTGGTCACCATAGGAACTCCGTAGCACACGCTCCAGCAGGTATATTTCACTGGTCATCCCCGAAGCAAACACCCTCTTTGGCCGCCTTTCCTTCCAGTTATCTGCTGCCAGTGACTGGAACGAATTGCAAAAATCACTGGTTGGAGACATATCTCCCTCACTGACTTTAAGCTTCAGCTGTCAAAGCAGCTTACCGATCGCTGCAGCTGTACACAGCCCATCTGTAAACAGACCATGCAACCAACCAACCCATATTTGTTTTTGTTTTTCTGCTCTTTTGCACACCAGTATTTCTACCTGCACATCCTCATTTGCACATACAGTTGAAGTCTGAAGTTTACATACACCATAGCCAAATACATTTAAACTCAGTTTTTCACAATTCCTGACATTTAATCCTAGTAAAAATTCGCTGTCTTCGGTCAGTTAGGATCACCACTTTATTTGAAGAATGTGAAATGTCAGAATAATAGAGAGAATTATTGATTTCAGCATTTATTTCCTTCATCACATTCCCAGTGGGTATGAAGTTTACATACACTCAATTTGTATTTGGTAGCATTGCCTTTATTGCTCAACATGGTTCAAATGTTTTGGGTAGCCTTCCACAAGCTTCCCACAATAAGTTGGGTGAATTTTGGCCCATTCATCCTGACAGAGCTGGTGTAAATGAGTCAAGTTTGTAGGCCTCATTGCTCGCACACACTTTTTCAATTCTGTCCACACATTTTCTATGGAATTGAGGTCAGGGTGTTGTGACGGCCACTGCAATACCTTGACTTTGTTGCCCTTAAGCCATTTTGCCACAACTTTGGAATGATGCTCGGGGTTGTCGTCCATTTGGAAGACCCAGTTGTGACCAAGCTTTAACTTCCTGACTGCTGTCTTGCGATGTTGCTTCAATATACAGTGAGGCAAAAAAGTATTTAGTCAGCCACCAATTGTGCAAGTTCTCCCACTTAATAAGATGAGAGAGGCCTGTAATTTTCATCATAGTTACACTTCAACTATGACAGACAAAATGAGGGGGAAAAAATCCAGAAAATCCTATTGTAGGATTTTTTATGAATTTATTGGCAAATTATGGTGGAAAATAAGTATTTGGTCAATAACAAAAGTTTCTCAATAGTTTGTTATATACCCTTTTTGGCAATGACAGAGGTCAAAAGTTTTCTGTAAATCTTCACAAGGTTTTCACACACTGTTGCTGGTATTTTGGGCCATTCCTCCATGCAGATCTCCTCTAGAGCAGTGATGTTATGGGGCTGTTGCTGGGCAACACGGACTTTCAACTCCCTCCAAAGATTTTCTATGGGGTTGAGATCTGGAGACTGGCTAGGCCACTCCAGGACCTTGAAATGCTTTTTACGAAGCCACTCCTTCGTTGCCCGGGCGGTGTGTTTGGGATCATTGTCATGCTGAAAGACCCAGCCATGTTTCATCTTCAACGCCCTTGCTGATGGAAGGAGGTTTTCACTCAAAATCTCACGATACATGGCCCCATTCATTCTTTCCTTTACACGGATCAGTCGTCCTGGTCCCTTTGCAGAAAAACAGCCCCAAAGCATGATGTTTCCACCCCCATGCTTCACAGTAGGTATGGTGTTCTTTGGATGCAACTCAGCATTCTTTGTCCTCCAAACACGACGAGTTGAGTTTTTACCAAAAAGTTATATTTTGGTTTCATCTGACCATATGACATCCTACCAATCTTCTTCTGGATCATCCAAATGCTCTATAGCAAACTTCAGACGGACCTGGACATGTACTGGCTTAAGCAGGGGGACACGTCTGGCACTGCAGGATTTGAGTCCCTGTCGGCGTAGTGTGTTACTGATGGTAGGCTTTGTTACTTTGGTCCCAGCTCTCTGCAGGTCATTCACTAGATCCCCCATGTGGTTCTGGGATTTTGCGATCACGGGGTGAGATCTTCCGTGGAGCCCCAGATCGAGGGAGATTATCAGTGGTCTTGTATGTCTTCCATTTCCTAATAATTGCTCCCACAGTTGATTTCTTCAAACCAAGCTGCTTACCTATTGCAGATTCAGTCTTCCCAGCCTGGTACAGGTCTACAATTTTGTTTCTGGTGTCCTTTGACAGCTCTTTGGTCTTGGCCATAGTGTAGTTTGGAGTGTGACTGTTTGAGGTTGTGGACAGGTGTCTTTTATACTGATAATAAGTTCAAACAGGTGCCATTAATGCAGGTAACGAGTGGAGGACAGAGGAGCCTCTTAAAGAAGACGTTACAGGTCTTTGAGAGCCAGAAATCTTGCTTGTTTGTAGGTGACCAAATACTTATTTTCCACCATAATTTGCAAATAAATTCATTAAAAATCCTACAATGTGATTTTCTGTATTTTTTTCCCTCATTTTGTCTGTCATAGTTGAAGTGTACCTATGATGAAAATTACAGGCCTCTCTCATCTTTTTAAGTGGGTGAACTTGCACAATTGGTGGCTGACTAAATACTTTTTTGCCCCACTGTATCCACATAATATGCATTCCTCATGATACCATCTATTTTGTGAAGTGCACCAGTCCCTCCTGCAGCAAAGCACCCCCACAACATGATGCTGCCACCCCCTTGCTTCACGGTTGGGATGGTGTTCTTCGGCTTGCAAGCCTCCCCCTTTTTCCTCCAAACATGACGATGGTCATTTTTGTTTCATCAGACCAGGGGCCATTTCTCAAAAAAGAACCATCTTTGTCCTATGTGCATTTGCAAACCGTAGTCTGGCTTTTTTATTGCGGTTTTGGAGCAATGGCTTCTTCCTTGCTGAGCGGCCTTTCAGGTTATGTCGATATGGGTCTCGTTTTACTGTAGTTTTGTACCTGTGTCCTCCAACATCTTCCTGTGCTGTTGTTCTGGGATTGATTTGCACTTTTCACACCAAAGTATGTTCATTTCTAGGAGACAGAAGGCATCTCCTTCCTGTGCGGTATGACGGCTGCGTGGTCCCATGGTGTTTATACTTGCGTACTATTGTTTGTACAGATGAATGTGGTATCTTCAGGTGTTTGGAAATCCTGTTAACGTGACAACAGCCAGTGAAAGTGCAGGGCGCCAAATTCAAAACAACAGAAATCTCATAATTAAAATTCCTCAAACATACATGTATTTTATACCATTTGAAATGTCATCTTGTTTTTAATCCCACCACAGTGTCCAATTTCAAATATGCTTTACAGCAAAAGCACCACAAACGATTATGTTAGGTCACCACCAAGTCACAGAAAAACACAGCCATTTTTTCCAGCAAAAGATAGCAGTCACAAAAAGCACAAATAGAGACAAAATGAATCACTAACATTTGATGATCTTCATCAGATGACACTCAAATGACTTCATGTTACACAATACATGTATGCTTTGTTTGATAAAGTTCATATTTATATCAACATCTGAGTTTACATTGGCACGTTACATTCACTAGTTCCAAAAACATCCAGTGATTTTGCATAGCCACATCATTCAACAGAAATACTCATCATAAATGTAGATGATAATACAAGTTATACACATGGAATTATAGATATTCCTCTCCTTAATGCAACCGCTGTGTCAGATTTCAAAAAAACTTTACGGAAAAAGCAAACCATGCAATAATCTGAGACGGCGCTCAGAAAAATAGTCAAATTAGCCGCCATGTTGGAGTCAACATAAACAAGAAATGACATGCTAAATATTCCCTTACCTTTGATAATCTTCATTGGAATGCACTCCCAGGAATCCCAGGTCCACAATAAATGTTTGTTTTGTTTGATAATGTCCGTTATTCATTTCCAAATACCTCCTTTTGTTAGCGCATTCGGTATACATATCCAAACGCTCGTTCTGGTCAGCGTTACGTCGGACAAAAACTTTAAAAAGTTATATTACAGGTCGAAGAAACATTTCAAACTAAGTACAGAATCAATCATTAGGATGTTTTTAACATAAATCTTCAATAAAGTTCCAACCGGAGAATTCCTCTGTATCTTGACGAGCAAAGGAATGCAAGTATTCATGAGAAATTCGCGTGACCAGAAAATGGTTGACTGCCAGACACCTGATTCATTCTGCTGTCATTCAGTCCCAGAACACAGTAGAAGCCTCATTCAAATTTCTATAGACGGTTGACATCTAGTGGAAGCCCTAGGAAGTGCAACTTCATTAATATCTCAAGGGGATTTCAATGGGAACTGTGTTGAATACATACCAACCTCAGATTTCTCACTTCCTGTTTTGATTTCTCCTCAGGTTTTTGCCTGCCATATGAGTTCTGTTATACTCACAGATATCATTCAAACAGTTTTAGAAACTTCAGTGTTTTCTATCCAATACTAATAATAATATGCATTAATTAGCAACTGAGACTGAGGAGCAGGCCGTTTACTTTGGGCACCTTATTCATCCAAGCTACTCAATACTGCCCCCCAGCCATAAGAAGTTAACAATAAATTTGTGGAGTGGTTGAAAAAAATAGTTTTAATGACTCCAACCTAAGTGTATGTAAACTTCCGACTTCAACTGAATATCACTCCAGTGTAAATTACTAAATTGTAATTACTTCGTCATTATTGGCCAATTTATTGCCTTACCTCCTTCATTCGCACACACTGTATACAGATGATTCTATTGTGTTTTTGACTGGATTGTTAATCCCATGTGTAACTCTGTTGTTTTTGTCGCACTGCTTTGCTTTATCTTGGCCAGGTCGCAGTTGTAAATGAGAACTTGTTCTCAACTGGCCTACCTGGTTAAACAAAAATTTAAAAAACTGAGGAAGACAACTATTCCCCTCTTTTATGAAGTTACTCACTGAAGAGGGTTAAACCAAGGCCTCATACCTTTTAAATGGTTAATAAATTGGGTTATGATAAACTGTATGGTCTCCTGTTCTAGGAGAACTCTGTGTGTGTATTAACACCTGTTTTGAGTGTTGTGCCCTTCAGACATTATCAGAAGGCGGAAACAACCTACGTTCATACATACTCCTCCTGTCTGGGGCCCACCTGGGTATCTGAGGTTCTGAGAATACCACTGGTTTCCTGAGAACACAAAGTCTGCTGCAGGCCTGAAGAAAACAGCCACCTGTCAGAAGATGCTTGGACTCGTTCACCTTGTTATGACCCTATACTTGTGAAGTTTGTTTTTTTAAATTACGTTTTACTTGCATTGAGTGTGATATGTGTTTGTATTACCTAACTTCATGAGTTGAATGGTGCTTCAGTTCTGTTGGCGAATAGCCGAACCGAGTGTGCTAGCATAGTACTGTTTGTCCATTTTGAGACGCGGTAGCCAGTTACACTTCCTCAAAATAGTCAGAACTAATCGAAGATATCCCAAGAAATGTCATTAATGTTGACGTTTTTACCGAAGAAATCTTAGTCGCACATCTAACTATGGTTTTTTTTTGTGCAGTATTTCTCAATGAAAAAAAATGCATAAAAACGAGTCGTCTCTGGTTGAATAACAACAAAGACTTTACTTAATAATCCCTACTGTTGACCAATCACCGACGAAGGGGCGTAGACATCGGCTCCGAACTTCGGCTTGCCTCCAGAAAAAATGTCGTTTGCCCGAACAACCGAAAAAAAACTCTCACCGAAGTCCAAAATGAACAAAATCTCGACATAGGTAGGTGCACGAACTCTACCGAACTTTTTCTACCGAACTTTTTCGAAGCAAGCAAACTTTTTACGTTAAGTACGTCCCAAAAACCTAGATATCTCTAAACAATTTGAGTTCGAAACAGGACACGCTGATTGGGTAGTTCATGTACCTGCGCAGCCAGACGAAGGGTTCCATTAGTTACTACAGTCACAAAGTAAAATGGGTTATATTGTAAAAATGCATAAAAAATGAATTTGCCTTTAAAGTTAGGCATACAGCTATCAGGTTAAAATCACATTTTAAGAAGATAAATTGTATAAATGGGTGGGGCTTATGACTTTGTGGCTGTGGTAACGAGTGACGAACCAGTAGGAAAGCGAAAGAGACAACCAGCTAAAGGCGAGCGCGCGGCCATGTTGAATTGTCGTTTTTTTAAGAAGAGACAATAGAGAGACAAGTCGGTGGGTTTCACGAAACACAAACAGTTTCATAATAATTGGAAATTTGCTTTAATTAAGTTAACGAGAGAAGACGTTCGATGAACATTAAGGTAACGTGTTGTATTTGTTTGAAGTAGCTGATAGTTAATGGGCGCTACTCGGTTGCCTATGCTAGCATGTTTGAAGGAGAGTCGACCAGTCAGCCTACGCTTAACGTTAGTTACCATAGCTAGCTAACCAGCAATGTTTGCTAAGCAAACGTGCTAGCTAGTTATTTCATATTTTACTTTCTAAAATCCGTCGACTGTTTATCTAAATCGTTAGCCTCAGCTCGAACATGTGTTGTGAACGTACTGCTAGCCTCCTAGTTGTCAGTCAAAATATCTCAGCCCAAAAACTTCGATTAACACGTTGTCACAGCTAGCTAGTTAACGTTAGTTGACTAACACACTACGTTAGCTTAGCTAATCTACTTTACCGGGCATTCAATGCCACTATCTAGATAATTTTCCATGTAAAGTTTGCCTACCGTTCATTAGTTAGCTAACGTTTGCTGGTAAACCAATTGTGGTCTCTGTTGGCTGCTCATACGGCTATCAATTTGTGAATTGTTTCATGAGTACACTGATCACCAACTCAGCGCTAACTGAACTATTTTGTTGAACTCAGTCCTAGCTAGCTATCGTAGTGTTTTAGCACTGCCAACTTGTGCGTAGCTAACGTGTACTCGTAACTTATGTTTGGATCTTTTTCTGCTTTGCTTTAGCCCCAGATCGCTGCACTTGGTAACTAACGTTAGCTAACTACTCTTATATCGACCATTTTTACCACGTAACCTAACTAGCTAGCTAAACACCTTGCTAATATGTCCAATTCGCTAGTTACACGTTAAAACTAAAATGCTCAAGTTTAACGTTAGACTCAATTAGCTCACGTTCTGGAAATAAACATAATTTCAAGTGTAGTCCTAGTTAGTGGTTGTTTTGTTTAGAAGTTGAGATTCATTTGCATGTTTAAATTATTGAAACCAATCTCAACTTCCTTTTAGTATTAGCTACAGTCAATAGTTGCACAGGCACAAGTTTTCATTTGTGATGCTTTTGTCCTTATGTATTGTTGCTTTCGTGCAGGTAACCAGGAGTTGAATGCAAATGTGACTGAGTGTGTCAGCTCCACATCTACCACAGCAAAAGAAGAGCACAACAGCAGAACACACATTGTTACTGTCAAAGTGAACAGCACAAAAGGTTGGAACTATTTCCCTCAGTGTTTTGTGTAAGTCAATTTTTTGTGGTTGACAAGCGCACAATTTTTTTGCTTCATAACACACCAAAAAACACCAAGTTGAGAGACTCAGAGAAACATAGGAATAGTCCATGTGAATCAGAAGACAGTACAGGTCTGTTTGAATGTAAAAGACTAAAAGCACTTGAGACTAACAAAGAAACTTACGACCACTCCAGTCCAGGAAAAACGGCGAAAGGGTCTTTGAACATAGAAACAATATTAAAAACTTTACAGGTTGTTGTACACCGAAAAGAGACTTCAGAAAAAGCTATTTTCACCAGGAATAAGACTGCTTCAGGATAATTTACTTTAATGTTTGAATTCTGAAACACTTTCACAAAGGTTTGTTTTTTGAGCGGATATATGATCTGTTTATTCATATAAATGCTAATTTCTCCCTTTTTGGGGAGCGTCGTCTTGTAAATATACAATTTTCATACGCCAGACTCTTCTTTTCAAGAGGGCTGTACGTATAAGTATACATAAAATCTTTAAATTAGAAATCCTGAAAACAAGATTTTATTTTTTTTGTGAACTAAATAACACAAGGACAATAGTTCCGCGAGTGGATAAACGAGATCTAAGGAAACATTGGATAGGGGAAAAAGCTTTACACTGTGAGTGACTAAGGAATTGACAGACTGTGAAGGAAAACCTCTAAGCCATGTCTACAGCAAGAACGGAGAACCCAACATCCATAATGGGACTGAACAAGCCCAACGGGCAGTTTAGAGGACCACTCAAGCCAGTTGGACTAACACCAGGATCCCTGGCAACTACCCCACAACCAGATGCCCACCAGAAGGGAGGCAACATTCCCCAGGGCAGTGGGGGCATCCGTTTTGGCGATGACTGGAAGAAGTGCCTGCAGCTTCCACAGAAGGACTGCAGATTTAGAACATCAGTAAGTCCTAGTGGTACATTCACAGTTTAATAAAGCAAGTCCATCAATCAATAATGGCCCCAGCTTCAACCTTGACGTCTACTCTTTCCCCAGGATGTGACATCGACCAAGGGGAATGAGTTCGAAGACTACTGCCTGAAGCGGGAGCTACTGATGGGGATCTTTGAGATGGGCTGGGAGAAACCATCTCCTGTACAGGTGACTTCCCTCTGCTGCTCTGTCCATGACTATTTTGGAATTTTGTTGAATGTGTGTTGGTGTTTGCTCATGTTTGTGGAACTGTCTCTCACCACCCTGTCTGTCTGTCTCCCCAGGAGGAGAGCATCCCCATTGCTCTGTCAGGAAGGGACATCCTTGCCCGGGCTAAGAACGGCACCGGGAAAAGCGGAGCCTACCTCATTCCTCTCCTGGAGAGGATAGACCTGAAGAAGGACCACATACAGGGTGAGAACTGCACCAGCTGCTACTCAATACCGTTTCAACATCAATCCATGTAATCTCATTTGCTTGTTTAAATCAATTTTGGTACGAAGTCCATCTGTGAAATCTGCACTTAATGTTTTATGATTAATTTGGCCTATTGTGGCGTAATCACTGGTGAACACCCCTATGTAGTTGCCTGAACAATTCACTAGATTGATGCACAAGTAAGCACACATTCAGTGTATGGAGAGGCCATTACAACGGTCCAGTACGCCTGGTGGGACACGGAATCTCTTGACATATGGACAGACCCAGTGTCACAAACTTAACGCCCACACAGTGTGCTCTAATAGAGCTGGACCACAAGGGAATAGCATGCCACAGATTCATAATATGTCAAGGCCACTTGAGTTTAGTGTGTTGGATAAATTACATTCAGTTAAGCCAGTGCCTGAGCTCATCACCTGTCAGTGAAATTGAGCTTTTTAATGGTCTCCAGTTATAGGTTATTTATTCCAATTGATTTGTGGAGATTGTTTTTCTCTTGTCCCTCATTCCCCAAACCCTGTTCTCTGCATAATCCTTCATTTCTCCCTCATCTCTGCAGCCATGGTGATGGTTCCTACACGAGAGTTGGCCCTGCAGGTGAGCCAGATCAGCATCCAGGTGAGCAAGCACATGGGTGGGGTCAAGGTCATGGCCACCACGGGAGGCACCAACCTGAGGGACGACATCATGCGCCTGGACGAGACTGGTAACTACCACTCAGTCACAGGGGAAGGGCAGTCGAAAGGGTTATAGAGTGGCATATCCAATGTGTGAAGAATTGCAGCTGATTATAGCTCTACATGCATTATGGATATTGTTTGCTTGCGTGACTGACACTGAACTTTGTTACTTTAAATCCAGTTTGGCTGTCGATCAAGAGACTTGCCTGTGTTACGCAACAGCACATTGTGCAGATCCTCATTGTGCATTTATGTACTGTACTTACTAGGGCTGTAATGATCAGTACCCGGTTTAAATGTTTAAGATACTTTTGGTCATGTAGTGTATGTGGACACCTGCTCGTCGAACATCTCATTCCAAAATCATGGGCATTAATATGGAGTTAGTCCTCCCTTGGGGCAGTTGGCATACTACTGGCATCTGCCAAACCCAGATTTGTCCTTTGGCCTGCCAGACGGTGAAGCTTGATTCATTACTCCAGAGAACGCGTTTCTAGTGCTCCAGAATCCAATGGTGGCGAGTTTTACACCACTCCAGCCGACATCATGTGCAATGCCAAACAATCTTGGGCTTGTGTGCGGTTGCTCGGCCATGGAAACCCATTTCATGAAGCTCCCCGACAAACAGCTCTTGTGCTGAAGTTGCTTCAAGGCAGTTTTGGAACGCCATAATGAGTGTTGCGAACGAGGACAGACTATTTTTATGCACCTCAGCACTACCACTTTGTTGCTGAGACATTATTGCTCCTAAATGTTTCCACTTCACAATAACAGCACATACAGTTGACCTGGGCAGCTTTAGCGAGGCAGAAATTTGGGGAACTGACTTGTTGGAAAGGTGGCATCCTATGACGGTGCAATCTATGGAGATTGCATGGCTGTTTTTATATACCTGTCAACAACGGGTGTGGTCGAATCTACTAATTTGAAGAGGGGTCCACATTCTTTTGTATATAGTGTATGAGTTATTTTGTCCGCTGTAACAATAGCTCCCTGATTCAAATGTTTAAGGTATGAGTGCATTGATCATCAGGAGCCCAAACCGATCCAAAAGTAACATGCATCGTCAGAAAATCGATTCAAACGTTACGAATTGCCGATTCACTTTTTTGTTATTGCCCAAATTGCTTTCTACGCTCTGAAAATACCTAATCTTTTATGGCAACTGCGTCCTCTCCTTAGTGTTGAACTAAGCATGTAATTATGTAGACAGTCATTGATCTAAAAGTAATTTTGCCTGCTCAACAACCCCAGTCAATATCAGTAGACTGGTCACTCTGTGTCCTGTGTGCAGCTTGGCACGCTGACCAACGATGGGTATTCCTATTCCTGATCTGGTATATTTGCGACTCACATTCACCATTTAAATGTTGGTAAAATGGCTTGCACAATATTAGCCTTTTTTAGTTGAGTGACAACCAATGACATTTTTCTAGTTAAAAAAATACATAAAAATCAAATGCACTTTTGAAAAGGTGGGTAGGCTAGCTACATACTGATCAGGGCATACATTCAATTTTATTTTGATCTTGATCACTATCAGCAGTAGTTTTGCTTAAAACAATCTGTATTTGTCATTTTTAGCTATATAAGGTAAAAGTTTATAATTTCATAACGAAGACGGCAATCACTTTTTCTATCTGTACTACATGGTTGAAGTTAGAGAAGAAAACGAGCTCACTGAGTCCGTCAACTTCCAAACGGTTAAAACCAACTCTTACCCTACGAGGTCCGGAGCCTGCTGGTTTTCTGTTCTACCTGATCATTAATTGCACACGCCTAGTGGTGCAGGTCTAAATCAGTCCCTGATTTAGAATGAACAACAGAAAAATGCTGTGGATCTGGCTTTGAGGTCTAAAGTTACGTTTCAGGGGTCTAAACGGTCCGATTGTGAGACGGGTGAAATCCAAAGTTGTGCTATGTCACAGTAGATTTTTGTTAAGTATTTATACATTACTAGCTCTAACACTTAATCAGCAAAAATCACATTCATTAGTGGGTGATGGTGATTTTCCTTATGGCTCAGATCAGATGCCTACATGCATCATTTACACACAGATCCAGCTCCAAGATACCCAGGGGTGGCAGGTAGCCTGACATGGTGAAAATCTGTTTTGCCCCTGAACAATGCAGTTAACCCACTGTTCCCCGGTAGGCCGTCATTGTAAATAAGAATTTGTTCTTAACTGACTTGCCTAGTTAAACTTAAAAAGCTAATGAGCTCCATCTGCAGCAGATTTAAATTTAGAAATTGAAAATGAATGTGTTTATACAACGGATGTTAGTGGATCGCATCGATACGTTCCTCTAATCGCACTGAATCGTTTCAAACTAAAATGTATTGTACCTGTATCGGTGACAATTTGTCAAGATGCGTAACAACCCGTCTTAAAGGGGAAAGATGAACATCCCCAGTTCACGATTTTCTCTTCCTCGTCCCCTGTCTCTCAGTGCATGTGGTGATAGCCACACCAGGCAGGATCCTGGACCTGATAAAGAAGGGCGTGGCCAAAGTGGATAAAGTCCAGATGATGGTGATGGATGAGGTGAGCTTTACTGGTTGTTTTATTGAAGCGTATGCATATGTTACGAAATCTGGAAAGTATATTTTTTTGTGGAAGAATCCGTAGTTGCTCATTTAGTTTTGCTAATGGAATAATATTGTTTTAATAAGCCAAGTGAACATAGCCCCACTTTGCCACCTGCTCTGTTTGAAATAGTTCATGGGCTGAGGATTCACTCGATTGGGTCATTAACTTCTTGTTGACTGGGGGCAGTATTTTCACGTCTGGATGAAATTCAACTGCCTGCTACTCATCCCCATAAGATATGCATATTAGCCTCCTGGGTGGCGCAGTGGTTAAGGATGCTGTACTGCAGCTCCAGCTGTGCCATCAGAGTCCCTGGATTCGCGCCCAGGCTCTGTCGTAACCGGCCGCGACCGGGAGGTCCGTGGGGCGACGCACAATTGGCCTAGCGTCGTCCGGGTTAGGGAGGGATTGGTCGGTAGGGATCTCCTCGTCGCGCACCAGCGACTCCTGTGGCGGGCCGGGCGCAGTGCCCGCTAGCCAAGGTTACCAGGTGCACGGTGTAGCCTCCGACACATTGGTGCGGCTGGCTTCCTGGTTGGATGGGCACTGTGTTAAGAAGCAGTATGGCTGGTTGGGTTGTGTATCGGAGGACGCATGACATTCAGCCTTCGTCTCTCCCGAGCCCGTACGGGATAGTAGCTACTACAACAATTGGATACCACAAAATTGGGGAGAAAAAGGGGTAAAAAATAAATAAATAATAAAAACAAAGATTATTAGGAAATTTGGATAGAAAACACTGAAGTTTCTAAAACTCTTGAATCATGTCTGTGAGTATAACAGAACTTATGTAGCAGGCGATACCCAGAGGAAAAAACATTCCGAGTTTTGTTTTGTTGTTGAGGTCACTCCAATGGGTTTTCATTGGGAATCCAGATTTAAGGGATGTTCTTGCAGTTCCTACCGCTTCCACTGGATGTCAGTCTTTAGAAATTGGTTGAGGTTTTTCCTTTGTGTAATGAAGTAGCCCTGTTCAAAACGAGGGTCACTTCAAGTGTACTGTTAGAGGCGCGTGACCAGAAAGGTAGCCTCAGTTTGTTTTCTTCCTGTATTGACCACAGATCATCCCGTCTTCAATTTTATTGATTATTTACTTTTAAAAAATACCTAAAGTTGTATTACAAAAGTAGTTTGAAATGTTTTGGCAAAGTTTACAGGTAACTTTTGAGATTGTGTAGTCACGTTGAGCAAGTTGGAACCAGTGTTTTTCTGGATCAAAAGCACCAAATAAATTGACATTTTGGATATATATGGACAGAATTAATCAAACAAAAGGACAGTTTGTGCTGTTTATGGGACATATTGGAGTGCCAACAAAAGAAGCTCATCAAAGGCATGATTTACATAGTTCTGCATTTTGTGTCACGCCTGCAGGGTTGAAATATGTTTTCTCTCTTTGTTTATGGAGGTGCTCCCTTCAGATAATAGCATTGTTTGCTTTTACCCAAAAGCCTGTTTGAAATCTGACATGTTGGCTGGATACACAACACGTGTAGCTTTAATTTGGTATCTTACATGTGTGATTTCATGAAAGTTAGATTTTTATAGTAATTTATTTGAATTTGGTGCTCTGCATTTTCACTGGCTTTTGGCCAGGTGAGGTTAACAAATGTCCTTGTGTCCTGACTCTCTCTCCAGGCAGACAAGCTGCTGTCTCAGGACTTTGTGGTTCTCATCGAAGACATCATCAGCTTTCTGGCTAAGGGGCGTCAGATCCTACTCTACTCTGCCACCTTCCCCATCAGTGTGCAGAAGTTCATGGTGAGAGGACTTGCCTTGATGACTGGGGGGGCTAGAGAGTGAGCGAACGGGGGGCGACCAAGGGGGTGGTTGGATAGACCGAGGTGGAGGTTCAATGAGAGAAAGGAGTCTGAATTAAAAGTTGACAACTGAATTGTCTTTACACTCAATTGTGATCTGTTTTCCCCCTGTCCCCCTCTCCAGGCGAAGCACCTTTCAAAGCCCTATGAGATCAACCTGATGGATGAGCTGACACTGAAGGGCATCACCCAGTACTATGCCTACGTCACTGAGAGGCAGAAAGTCCACTGCCTCAACACCCTCTTCTCCAGGGTGAGTCTATCTAAAGCTGTGGACGTAGTTTATTGAGCTATGTACAGTGCATTCGATAAGTATTCAGACCCCTTGACTTTCTCCCCATTTTGTTACATTACAGCCTTATTCTAAAATGTTTTGAATTATTTTTTCCCCCTCATCAATCTACACACAATACCCCATAATGGAAAAGTGTAAATAGGTTTTTATACACTTTCGCAAGTGTATTAAAATAAATACCTTATTTACATAAATGTTCAGAGACTTGAAATTGAGCTCAGGTGCATCATGTTTCCATTGATCATCCTTGATGATTCTACAACTTGGAGGCCACCTGTTGTAAATTCAATTGATTGAACATAAATTGGAAAGGCACACCTATCTAGATAAGCTTCCACAGTTGACAGTGCATGACAGATCAAAAACCAAGCCATGAAGTCGAAGGAATTATCAGAGTTCCGAGCCAGGATTGTGTCAAGACACAGATCTGGGGAAGGGTACCAAAAAATGTCTACAGCATTGAAGGTCCCCAAGAACAGTGGCCTCCATCATTCTTAAATGGAAGACTCCTCCTAGAGTCTTCAATTCCTTTGCGTCCTCAGAGCATGTGCATACCAGCTGGCTGGTGTGTTTATGGACATATTCAATCAATCCCTATCCCAGTCTGCTGTTCCCACATGCTTCAAGAGAGCTACCATTGTTCCTGTTCCCAAGAAAGTTAAATGAACATCGCCCCATAGCACTCACTTATGTCATCATGAAGTGCTTTGAGAGACTAGTCAAGGATCATATCACCTGACACCCTAGACCCACTCCAATTTGCTTACTGGCCCAAAAGGTCCACAGATGATGCAATCACACTGCCCTAACCCGTCTGGACAAGAGGAATAACTATGTAAAGAATGTTGTTCACCGATTACAGCTCAGCATTTAACACCATAGACCCTGTGTCTCGACCCCGTCCTGTGCAACTGGGTCCTGGACTTTCTGACGGGCTGCCCCCAGGTGGTGAGGATGGGAAACATCTCCACCCCACTGATCCGCAACACTGGGGTGCCACAAGAGTGTTCTGAGCCCTCTCCTGTACTCCCTGTTCACCCATGACTGCGTGGCCATGCACGGCTCCAACTCAATCATCAAGTTTGCAAATGACACTACAGTGGTAGGCTTGATTACCTACAATGACAAGATGGCCTACAGGGAGGGGGTGAAGGCCCTCGGAGTGTGGTGTCAGGAAAATAACCTCAATGTCAACTAAAAAAAAGGAGATGATCTTGGACTTCAGGAAACAGCAGAGGGAGCAAACTACCTGCCCTCCAGGACACCTACACCACCAGATGTCACAGGAAGGCCAAAAGATCATCAAGGACAACCACCACCTGAGCCACTGCCTGTTCACCCCGCTATCATCCAGAAAGCGAGGTCAGTGCAGGTGCATCAAAGCTTGGACCGAGAAGCTGTTTTTCAGTCTCTATCTCAAGGCCATCACTGTTAACTTCTTATGGCTGAAATCCTGTTAACGGGATTGATTTGACAACAGCCAGTGAAAGTGCAGGGCGCCAAATTCAAACATCTCATAATTAAAATTCCTCAAACATACAACTATTGTACACCATTTTTTTAAACTTAATCCGACCACAGTGTCCAATTTCAAAAAGGCTTTACGACAAAAGCATACCATGCGATTGTTAGGTCAGCACCTAGTCACAGAAAAACAGCCACTTTTCCAGCCAAAGAGGAGTCACAAAAAGCAGAAAATGAATCACTAACCTTTGCTCTTCATCAGATGACACTCATAGGACTTCATGTTACACAATACATGTATGTTCATATTTCTATCCAAAAATCTGTTTACATGGCATGTTCACTAATGTTATGCTTCCAAAACATCTGGTAATTTTGCAGAGCCACATCAATTTACAGAAATACTCAACATATGAATCCAATCTCGAATCTGTGGAAAGAACTGAAAACTGCTGTTCACAAATGCTCTCCATCCAACCTCACTGAGCTCGAGCTGTTTTGCAAGGAGGAATGAGAAAAAAATTCAGTCTCTCGATGTGCAAAACTGATAGACATACCCCAAGCGACTTACAGCTGTAATCGCAGCAAAAGGTGGCGCTACAAAGTATTAACTTAAGGGGGCTGAATAATTTTGCACGCCCAATTTTTCAGTTTTTGATTTGTTAAAAAAGTTTGAAATATCCAGTAAATGTTGTTCCACTTCATGATTGTGTCCCACTTGTTGTTGATTCTTCACAAAAAAATACAGTTTTATATCTTTATGTTTGAAGCCTGAAATGTGGCAAAAGGTCGCAAAGTTCAAGTGGGCCGAATACTTTCGCAGGGCACTGTATGTTGATGAAAATACAAGTGTTATGCATGGAATTAAAGATATACTTCTCAATGCAACAGCTGTGTCAGATTTCATAAAAGCGTTACGGAAAAAGCACGCCATGCAATAATCTGAGTACAGCGCTCAGGCACCAAAACAAGCCATACAGACACCTACCATGTTGTGGAGTCAACAGAAGTCAGAAATGGCATTAAATATTCACTTACCTTTGATCTTCATCGGAATACACTCCCAGGAAGCCCAGTTCCACATGTTTTTTGTTTTTGTTTGATAAAGTCCATAATTTGTCCAAATACCTCCTTTTTGTTAGCGTTTAGTTCACAAATCCAAATTCACAAGGCGCAGGCACTTAATCCAGACAAAGTCAAAGTTCCATTACAGTTCATAGAAACATGTCAAACGATGTATAGAATCAATCTTTAGTACGTTTTTAAAATCTCAATAATATTCCAACTGGACAATTCCTTTGTCTTTAGAAATGAAAAGGAACGCAGCTCACTCTCACGGCCGCGCGCATGACTTAGCTCATGGCATTCTGCCAGACCTCTAATCAAACAGCTCTTATTCACTCCCCCTTCACAGTAGAAGCCTGAAACAAGGTTCTAAAGACTGACATCAAGTGGAAGCCATAGGAAGTGCAATCGAACCACATTTTACACTAAATTGGATAGGCAAAGACTTGACCTACAAACCTCAGATTTCCCACTTCCTGGTTGGATTTTTTCTCATGTTTCTTTGTGCCATGAGTTCTGTTATACTCAGACATCATTCAAACAGTTTTAGAAACTTCAGTGTTTTCTACCCATTTCTACTCTTAATATGCATATCTTAGCTTCTGGGCCTGAGTAGCAGGCAGTTTACTCTGGGCATTTTATTCATCCAAGCTACTCAATACTGCCCCCCCAGCCATAAGAAGTTAAACAGCCATCACTAACATTGAGTGGCTGCTGCCAACATACTGACTCAAATCTCTAGCCACTTTAATAATTAAAAATGGAATATAATGAATCTATCACTAGTCACTTTAAACAATGCCACTTTGTTTACATACATAAGTAATGTAGGGTATGTATATACTGTACTCTAAACCATCTACTGCATCTTGCCTATGCGTCATGGCCATCGCTCATCTATATTTAAATGTACATATTCTTATTCTTTCATTTACACTTGTGTTTGTATAAGGTAGTTGTTGTGAAATTGTTAGATTACTTGTTAGATATTACTGATTGGTCTGAACTAGAAGCACAAGCATTTCGCTACACTCGCATTAACTCCTGCTAACCATGTGTATGTGACCAATAAAATTTGATTTAGAGCTGGCCAAACTGAGCAATTGGGGGTGAAGGCCCTTGGTCAGGGAGGTGACCAGGAACCCAATGGTCCATCTGACAGAGCTCCAGAGTTCCTCTGTGGAGATAGGAGAACCTTTCAGAAGGACAATCTCTGCAGCACTCCAGAAATCGGGCCTTTATGGTAGTAGCCAGGTGGAAGCCACTCCTCCGTGAAAGGCACATGACAGCTCACTTGGAGTTTGACAAAATGCACCTAAAGGAATCTCAGACCATGAGAAACAAGATTCTCTTGTCTGATGAAACCAAGATTGAACTATTTGTCCTGAATGCCAAGTGTCACATCTGGAGTAAACCTGCCACCATTCTTACAGCTAAGCATGGTGGTGGCAGTACCATGCTGTGGGGATGTTTTTCAGCAGCAGGGACTGGGAGACTAATCAGGATCGAGGGAAAGATGAACAGATCCTAATTGAAAACTTTCACCCCAGTCTGCGGTCCTGAGTGCTCTGGAGCAAGTTAACATTCCAAGAGGACAATGACCCTGAGAACACAGCCAGGCAACGCGGGAGTGGCTTTGGGACAAGTCTCATGTCCTTGAGTTGCCCAGCCAGAGCTCGGATTTGACCCGATCGAACATCTCTGGAGAGACCAAAAAATAGCTGTCTAGCGGCAGTCTTCATCCAACCTGACAGAACTTTTGAGTGGATCTGCAGAAAAGAATGGAAGAAACTTACCCAAATACAATTGTGCCAAGCTTGTAGTGTCCTACTTGTGGCTGTAATTGGTGCCAAAGGTGCTTAAAGTACTAAATAGTTGTGATTCAAAAAAAAAAATATTATTTTCTAAAAAAAACTGTTTTTGCTTTGTCATCATGGGGTATTGGTGTAGATTGAGGGGTGGGGGGCTAATCCATTTTAGAATAAGGCTGTAATGTAACAAAATATGGAAAAATTAAAGGGGGTCTGAATACTTTACCAATGCACTGTACCTGCTTGATGAGTAACCTTGAAGGAGCCTTAGCTCCCAGAGATTTCGCCTCATGTTTTGCTAGATAGCCTAACTCTTGAGGTGGGTTGGAAACTTGTTCTATAACTGGTCCTTTACATACGCAGTCAGAAAAGCTCAACTTGTTTCAGTCGTAGAGATGTTGGCTAATGGTAGAGCAGGAAGCCATGTTTCAGTCATCCATTCATAATGAGTACATTGTCTCATCAATGCGTCTTTTGTTCTCCAACAGCTCCAGATCAACCAGTCCATCATCTTCTGTAACTCCACCCAGCGGGTTGAGCTGCTGGCCAAGAAGATAACCCAGCTGGGCTACTCCTGCTTCTACATCCACGCCAAGATGATGCAGGTCAGCTCAGCCGGCCCAGCCACTTGCACTTTAGATGTAGACCGCATGGAATACCTTCTCATTAGACCGTGTGTAGCCATGTTTTGCAAACCCTTGCACTGGTTTTGCCTTTGAAACAGGAGTACAGAAACCGTGTGTTCCATGACTTCAGAAACGGACTCTGCAGGAACTTGGTCTGCACAGGTAACCTATTTTATCCTTGAGTTGAATGATTGCTTGGTCGATAAAATAAAAAAAAGATAACCGATAGACTGTTAAATTATTCTCTTGCATCTCTGCTTAGATCTGTTCACCAGGGGAATTGACATCCAAGCAGTGAACGTAGTGATCAACTTTGACTTCCCCAAGAATGCTGAGACGTACTTGCATCGCATCGGCAGATCAGGTGAGACCATACACTGTTTTCATTACGCTGTCAAATCAGACCTTGGGCCACATGTCCTCCAGCTACCATCTGCTCATCTCCTGGGTAAATAAAGCATCAAATATAAGCCTGTTGCTTATTTTAACACCTTTTCCAGGGAGGTTTGGTCACCTGGGTCTGGCCATCAACCTGATCACCTCTGAGGACCGCTTCAACCTGAAGTCCATCGAGGACCAGCTGGTGACCGACATTAAGCCCATCCCCGGCAGCATCGACAAGGGCCTGTACGTGGCGGAATTCCACTCTGCCGACCCAGACGCAGAAGACGAGATCAGAGGCAAGGACGGCGAGTTAAGTGCAGCATAAACGGTAAGGTTTGTCCACTTATGCAGAGATAAGTCTCCCACTACTCATAGAAAGGACTGGGTAGTTTTCACCTTTGGTTTATTTCATCTGAGTCCTTTGACTCCTTGCTGGTCAGTGGTCATAAAACAAAATAAATCTGGGCATTGGGGCCTGAACTGAAAAATGGTTTACTCATGTTCAGCCTAGCTCTTGATAAAAGATTCTCGGTGGATAGGATTGTTGAATTGGCTTTACTTCTGCTTTTGCAATTTGATTACATTAGTTCCTAACTGGAGCCATGTCTCTTTTCCAGGAGAACAAGAGGCGTCTGGCATTCATCACACCATCCCCTACTGCGCACAGACATTCAGATTAGTTTGACCTAATATAAACAATTCTACAGGATGCATCTTCCAGTTTTTTTATTTTTTATTTTTTGGGATAATGTTTACAGCAGTGGTCAGTTTGTTTTGGCACAGATTACATCTGTTTTTTAACCAACATGATATGTACCCAACTTGTCAATAATTTTCTAAGTCTGCCGTTTTTCTGTATGGTCAGTGTATCACTGGTGGCTTCTTATACAGTCACATTTCATCATTTCCTGTTGAAAAGGCCCTCCTCTCTTGTCAGGTTCACTTCCTATAGACTTATTTCTGAGCAGATGACTGTCGAGGAAACCAAACCAAAGCTGAACATGTTGATAGGGGAGTATGGATTTACTCAAAACCAAAAGGACCCCCTCTGCTTTAACGGCTGTTTGGAGAAAGCTATCACGGTGCTATATGGTGGAAATACAAATAGAACTACATTTTTAAAAGTTTCTTTGTTTTTAAGTGTTAATGTGACTTTACAGTCGTACATGAAAGGCACCTCCATGAATAGTTTTTGTCAGACGCACATGGATGAGTCCAATGATGAGTGTTGATTAGTTGACTTATTGTTTATTTGTTTCGTATTTTACAGCCTCCTTAGTAGGCTATAGCACCAGATAGACCCGTAACTCTGTGGGCAACAGATCCCTTAGACAAGGAGATGATGGCAGTAGAACCTGACATGGATAAGAGCCTGTATCAACAGGGTAAACATTTTATTTAGATGCACCGACCCCCCCCCCCCCCCCCCCCCCAACACACACACACAAAAATGATTACACATGCTGAAGCCAGTCATCTTATTCTATCGCTCTCTGACTCTTCTGTTCCTCTCACATTCTTCCTCTTAACTCACTCGCGTGCCTTAATCTAACCTCCGCTCAGTGTTTATACTGTACATCTGAAAGGATCTGTCTGTGTGAACCAGAGCTCCAGAAAGTAGCTTGAAAGTTTGGTTCCAAAAAGAGCTTCTCTGGTAATGTTCTCACCAAGTCAGTGCTTGTTTTCTCAGCTTCCCAGAACTCCCCTCTGTTTTTAATGTGGAGTAGTTGAAAATGATCTAAGGTAAATTTTGCAAACCCCTCTCCTATTGGTTAATATTAGGATTTAGGGATGAAAACCTGACTAGATCTATCTGTAGCTTGCCAGGAAGCAGGAATGGTCACACAGGGTGGGGGGGACCCTAATCTTTAACACAAGAAGTGATTTGTTACAATACTGGCAATTGTCGTTGAGGAATCGCAGCATTTCAGTAATTTTCTCAATTGTTATGCAATGTATTTTTTTCCTCTTTCGTACATATTAGGTAGTCTGACAGAGCAATGGTTGTGTTGAGGGAAGATTGTGGCAGTACTCTCATTGGCCAAAGTACAGTGTTCTACTTTTAAAAGGATAATATTGCCAAATACAATCTTGTCTTATAGCGACAACCCTAACAGATCCTACAATCTTCAACATTAGAGATGTAGCAGAGGGCTGGCCTCTGCATTGAGTGTAGCACCAGCAGAACAGAACAGGGACCATTGTAATGCATGTACTGTAAGCCCTTATTTAAACAGCCTACAATACTGAGCACTGTTTCCCCACATCTGGCTCTGGAGTATCCCTGTAAATGCTGGAGTTGATTTAACTTATTCCATTGTCAATTATCCTCAATTGAGGCACTTGAGCACTGAAATGGGACTTATGACTTGAGCATTGTCAAGTGTCGGTGTTAAACGTTATTAATTGGTTAATCTCAGCACACCAGCCGCCCACAGCGATGAGCAATAGCTTTGGGAGGAGGCTATAAATTGGGTAAGTGAAGCAGTATTTGCCAGGGGTACTCCAGGGCCAACTATAAGAAGACTATGGTAGACTTGTTGATTTGAATTTATTTCTATCCAACTCATTTGGTTTGAGTAATGCTCCTGTTGTAGTTGTCTTGTGTTGGCAGAGGTCACCTGCTGAGCTGTAAAGTGGTAGGAGGATGGCTAAGCAAAGTTTATTCTACAGCCAATTGTGTCAATGCCAGCACCTGAAGGAATCAAATAAAGGCCTGATTCTCCATCCCTCTGTCTTAAGTTTTCATGTGTATTGGTTCATCACTGAATGTTGTGCATGTATTTTTGACAAGTTACATTGTATCAGTGGTCAGCTAACATTGTGGGAAGTATGCATAACCTATTTGGCGTAGGCCTGTCGTGAAACTAGCTATATGTATGCATTAAATTTGCTAGGTCAGATTTGGTGTTAATGATAAATTGGGAAAACATTTTAAGATAGCATAATATACAGTACCAGTCAAGGTTGGACACCTACTCACCTTTTCTACATTGTAGAATAATAGTGAAGACAACTATGAAGTAACACAGAATCATGTAGTAACCAGAAAAGTGTTTAACAAAGCTAAATATATTTTAGATTCTTCAAAGTAGCCACCCTTTGCCTTGACTGCTTTGTACACTCTTGGCATTCTCTCAACCAGCTTAATGAGGTAGTCTTGAAGGAGTTCCCACATGCTGATCACTTGTTGGCTGCTTTTCCTTCACTGCGGTCAATCCCATCCCAAATAATTTAAATTGGGTTGAGGTCAGGTGATTGTGGAGGCTAGGTCACCTGATGCAGCACTCATCACTTTTCTTCTTGGTGAAATAGCCCTTACACAGCCTGGAGGAAAAACAAATGGTAGTCCCACTAAGCGCAAATCAGATTTGATGGCGTATAGCTGCAGAATGCTGTGGTAGCCATGCTGGTTAACTGTGCCTTGAATTTTAAATCATTGTCATCCGCAAAGCACCATCACACCACCACCATGCTTCACTGTGAGAACCACACGCGGATATCAACCGTTCTTACAAAGACACTGGTTGGAACCAAAAATCTCATTTGGACTCATCAGACCAAAGGACGGATTTCCACCTGTCTAATGTCCATTGCTCGTATTTCTTGGCCCAAGCAAGTCTCTATTATTATTATTATTATTATTATTATTATTGGTGTCCTTAAGTGGTTTCTTTGCAACAATTTGTCCATGAAGGCCTGATTTGCACAGTCCCCTTTAAGCAGTTAATGTCTGTTACTTTAATTTATTTGGGCTGCAATCTGAGGTGCAGTTAATTTGAGGCTGGTAACTAATGAATTTATCCTCTGCAGCAGAGGTAACTCTGGGTCTTCCTTTCCTGTGGCGATCCTCAGAGACAGTTTCATCATAGTGCTTGATGGGTTTTGCGACTGCACTTGAAGAAACAATGGACTATCGTTTCTTTGCTTATTTGAACTGCTCTGCCATTATATGGACTTGGTCTTTTACCAAATAGGGCTATTCTGTATACCACCTCTACCTTGTCACAACACAACTGATTGGTTCAAATGCATTAAGGAGGAAAGAAATTCCAATAAACTTTCAAAGGCACGCCTGTTAATTGAAATGCATTCCAGGTGTCTACCTCAAGAAGCTCATTGAGAGAATGCCAAGTCTGTATTAAAGCTGTCAAGGCAAATGGTGGCTTTGAAGAATCTCAAATTAAAATATATTTTGATTTAATTAACACTGTTACTACATGATTCCATGTTTGTTATTTCATATTTTTGATGTCTTCACTATTCTACAATGTAGAAAATAAAAATAAAGAAAAACCCTGGAATGAGTAGGTGTGTCAACTTTTGCCTGATCCTGTACATTCTACATGTAGATTACCCTTGGAATGTCTTGCCTCGATTGAATGACGCAACCGATTGGAAGGCGCAAAATACGCCTATTAATTTCGTATTCAGGTGCTAGTCAGAAGTAGGAAACTCGTAAATGTTGGACTTGCTAAATGGCGGTAGTTATACACGTGTTGCATTCAACCCATACCTCTGTGGTTCAAATATTTAGTGTTTAACTAGGTAGCAGCTCAGTCATTTCAGAGTTCTGACTAGGTGATCAACCCAGCACATCACGCAATATTTAGGGGATTCCTAGTGGTTGGATATGCTGGCCAATGGTAGTTGATTTTGTAGATACACTACCCAATCCATGGGGTTTTTGGGTGCGGTGGGCGGGCCTAAAATGTGCACCGGAAGCTTGTGGAACTTTGCCGGTGCGTAGCTTGAATTACCGCTGAACACGCACGAACAGTCAACGTGAGTAGCTCGCTAACACATTTGAAGCATGAAACGGACAACTGTAAAACATGTATTTATTACAGAAAGTTGATGGTGTTACAGTTTTGTCTGAGGCATGTGCAGTGCTGCAATTGTTATCGCTAGGAACATTAGCAAGCTAATGTTAGCTCAGTCAGTGACTGTCAGTCAAGTCGACCAAATCTCAGAGCATTCCGAATTTTTCTGTACGTAAATCCGAGACACTCCATTAAGTATGATACAGTGTCTTACGTTTGGTATGGTTGCATAAGACAGATGGTTACTTGAGGCCAAAAAGAAAGGCCACTGTGGTTGGTATGGGTGGGCATATGCTATCCAGCTAACGTTACGTTTATGGCTTAAATACCCTTTGGCCTTGACCTAGCTGTGCTAGTCTTTGTCCCAGTTAATGCATAGAGTTGGCTAGCCACTAGCTAGTAACTGTTTACAGAACATCAAGTATCTCATCCCATCTCTCTCGTTGTCTCTCTCTCATTCTGCTTCAGCATGGGCAGTGTGTTGGCTGCCAGCTCCCCCACTCCCCCCCCTGCCCCAGGCAGTGGTGTTGTCCAGGGGGCCCCTGGGTTGGTGTCAGTCCCCCCAGGGTTCTCCATGCCCTCCGTCCCTCCCCCCTCTGTCCCCGGACAGCCAGCAGGTGAAACGGGGAGCCCCCTCCCCAACCCTGGTACTTATGAGGAGTGTCATCGCAAGTGCAAAGGTAAGGATCTTTGTCATGCGGTATGTCATTAGAGTTGTACAGGTGTATCCTTCCTGTTCGAATAGGCTGGGCAATGACATGGCAGATTTTATGCTCTATCGTTTGAGAGGTGTGTTTTTCCTCAGAATCAAAAAAATGTTGGTCTCATATTTTAGATTGTGTTCAAATAAAACTTTGTTTGCATTGAACAGTTTCTGTTCTGACCATAGACTTGGACTACTCTAGTGCCCAAAAGCCAGTTTTAGCAAGGGCAGCACCATTGAGGACTGAAACCATTTTGAAATCAACTGGGTGGGACTTGCTATTTGTAAAAGAAGGATCACATAATTCCTTCCGGGTCATCAGGAGGGATTAGCCAATGAATTATACGTGTGAGCAAACATTCCTTAACTGCAGGTGGCAGTAAATCGGCAACCTTTCTTTTATACCTGTTCAAATAACTCACTCCAAGTGGCAGATTGCACCCTTTCAGTTTGTTTACCAACTCAGAGTTAATAGAATATGAAAATTCACTACTTCCAAATGGAGTTGGCCTCAATGGCGGCGACTTTGCTCTCACAGACGCCATAATGGGACCGATACAAAGTTGGGTCCTCTAACTATCTCTGTGGTTCTAACGCCATTTCAGAGGTGTTCCCCATCCAGATGGAAGGAGTGCGACTGGTGGTCAACAAGGGCCTGAGTAATCACTTCCAGGTCAGTTGTGGAGCTAGAGGAATATATATTCTAGATGCAGCCAGTAAATTAAAGCCAGCGTTAATATGCATTCTGTTGCAGCTATTATAAAATGAAAAGGAACTATCTAACCCTCAAGGCTGTAAAGTTCAAGGAGGTGATTGTCCTATTTCATATGGATCAGAATACTATATTGTTTGACACTTTATTGGATGTCTGCTGTATATGTTCTACAGGTCAGTCATACAGTTACTCTCAGCACCTTGGCTGAATCTGGCTACCGGTTTGGTGCCACCTACGTGGGCACTCAACAGACAGGACCTGCTGAGGTAAACTAACTGTCACTTGTCTGGTCTGGAAATCGTCTCTCAGCCACTTTACCCTTATATTATTATACTCTAATAATATTGTTGTTTCATGTGTTGAACCCCCCCCCAGTCCTTCCCAGTCATGGTGGGAGACATGGACAACACCGGTAGTCTGAACGCCCAGGTTATCCACCAGCTCACCAGCGCCGTGCGCTCCAAAATAGCCATCCAGGTACGTCACTGAAGGCCACACCAGGATCAGGAAGTTTATGTAGACTACTATTCAAAAGTTTGGGGTCACTTAGAAATGCAAATGTTTTGTCCCTTAAAATAACATGAAATTGATCAGAAATACATTGTAGACATTGTTAATGTTGTAAATGACTATTGTAGCTGGAAGCGGCTGATATTTAAAAAATGATGGAATATCTACATAGGAGTACAGAGGCCCATTATCAGCAACCGACACGTTGTTAGCTAATCCAAGTTTATCATTTTAAAAGGCAAATTGATCATTAGAAAACCCTTTCGCAGTTATGTTAGCACAGCTGTAGACTTGTCCTGATTAAAGAAGCAATAAAACTGGTATTTTTTAGACTAGTTGAATATCTGGAGCATCAGCATGTGTGGCTTCGATTACATGCTCAAAAATAAGAATTTTCTTCTGAAACGCATCAGTCTATTCCTGTTCTGAGAAATTAAGGCTATTCCATGTGAGAAATTGACAAGAAACTGAATATCTCGTACAATGCTGTGTACTACTCCCTTCAAAGAACAGTGCAAACGGTCTCTAACCAGAATAGAAAGAGGAGTGGGAGGCCCAGGTGCACAACTGAGCAAGAGGACAAGTACATTAGTGTCTAGTTTGAGAAACAGACACCTCACAAGTCCTCAACTGGCAGCTTCGTTAAATTGTACCCGCAAAACAGACACGAGTGTACTTGTCCTCTTGCTCAGTTGTGCACTAGGGCCTCCCACTCTTTCTATTCTGGTTAGAGACAGTTTGTGCTGTTCTGTGAAGAGAGTAGTACACAACGTTGTACGAGATCTTCAGTTTCTTGGCAATTTCTCACATGGAATAGCCTTAGTTTCTCAGAACAAGAATACATGGACGAGTTTCAGAAGAAAGTGCTTTATTTCTGGCCATTTTAAGCCTGTAATCGAAGCCACAAATGCTAATGCTCCAGACACTCAACTAGTCTAAAGGCCAGTTTTATTGCTTATTTAATCAGGACAAGTTTACAGCTGTGCTAACATAATTAGAAAGGGTTTTAAAATGATAAACTTGGATTAGCTAACACAACGTGCCATTGGAACACAGGAGTGATGGTGCTGATAATTGGTCTCTATACGCCTATGTAGATATTCCATTAAATATCAGCTATTTCCAGCTACACTAGTCATTTACAACATTAACAATGTCTACACTGTATTTCTGATCCATTTTGTTATTTTCATGGACAATTATTTATTTTCAAAAGCAAGAACATTTCTAAGTGACCCCAAACTTTTGAACGGTAGTAAATATTCAACTTACTGTTTATTAATCTGTGTATTTCCAATAATGTGTTTGCTATTTCAACAGACTCAGCAGCACAAGTTTGTGAACTGGCAGTGTGACCTGGAGTACCGCGGTGACGACTTCACTTCTGCTGTTACCCTTGGCAACCCAGACGTCCTCCTCGGCTCTGGTAGGATTGTTTTCTCATCATCAACACTGGTGGTCCATGATGCTGCAAAACGACCCATCTCTCCTACAAGCTTCATCACGTACAGCAATAATGTTCTTGTTACCCAGCCTTTTGATCACATGTTATGATGGCCTCTGTTTACAGAGTGAACAGGTTGGTTATTATTCAGACATGAGTCCTTTATTCTTGTGCTCTACTGTAACATCTATGATGATGTTGCTGTCCTCAGGTATTATCGTGGCTCACTACCTCCAGTCCATCAGTCCAGCCCTGGCGTTGGGAGGAGAGCTGGTTTACCACCGGAGGCCTGGAGAGGAGGGAGCAGTCACCTCCCTAATGGGCAGATACACAGGTGAGACCCACTCTGACCCACATCACCTTCTGTTAGAGCCAGGAGTTTTTTTACTGGTCAGGTCACTGAGATTAATATTCTTCTGGTTTTTCCTCCAGGCAATAATTATGTTGCCACATTGACTCTAGGGGGTGCCGGGGCTCATGCAACATACTACCACAGAGCCAATGACCAGGTACCCAAACTAAGCTATCACCTCTACCTTGCCCCCAGTCTAGACCACAAAACTCCTCAAGTTTTAGTGTGGATCACTGTGCAAAATAGTTGGGAATCCACTGGTAGCGTACCATCTCTCGACCATGACTATATGCACAGTACCATCCCTCTCCTATGAGATGTGCTTAATGGAAAGTTTGACCATGGAGGTGTTAGCCCACTGAAATACTTGAGGCTATGTAGCACCACAGTGCTAGGTTTGTTTGTGAGACCATCTTGTTGTCGTTCTACCAACGCAGCTGCAGCTGGGGGTGGAGTTTGAGGGCAGCATGCGGACGCAGGAGACCGCAGTATCGTTTGGGTATCAGCTGGACCTCCCTAAAGCCAACCTGCTCTTTAAAGGTAAGCCACTGTCTGTCCCACGACAGCACAGCTATTCAGTCAGACCTCTAGGGTTAATTGAGTTGAGCCATTTGTCAATGAATGTCCCAGGTCTGAATTATTTCCTGATCTGTCCCTCCCCTCCATCCCTGTCTCCAGGTTCGGTAGACAGTAACTGGGTGGTGGGGGCGGTCCTGGAGAAGAAGCTGCTGCCCCTGCCTCTCTCCTTGGCCCTGGGAGCCTTCCTTAACCAAAAGAAGAACACGTTCCAGTGTGGCTTCAACGTCACCGTTGGCTAGACCTCCAGCCGCCTCCGACACACTGGGTCGTGCTTGGACCAGCACTTGTCATGTATGTATCTACTGGATTCAGAGACTCTCCTATACTGTGAATTGTGGGGCAGAGAGTTACTCTATACCAAGGAGCCAGGCCTACATATTGTAGCACAAGTGTATTTCCTTACAATCGATACATTCTTTAGGAAAGGGAAAAAGCTATATTTTTACCAAACTTCAGAAGCATTTTGAATACATTATCTTGGTCCTAGAGTCATGAAATGTTCAGAGTACACTGAGTGCAGTTACTGCTTTTGATACATGTAACAAACATTGGCAGAAATGGAGTTGAGGTTTTCAACAGACCGTGATGAAATGTATTTAGAATCATAAATAAACTACTTTTGTATTTTGGGCTTTTGATGACGTTAAAGACCATTAAGGTCGTGCATGTGTCCGTGTGGTGCTGTATGCATGAGAACAAATAGCAGTGCATAGAAAAATATTTATTCTTGGACTTATCAATTATTCAAAGTAAACAACAGTGAGCCTGAAAAATAATGAGTTTCAAGTAAGGTAGGAGCTCCAGTTTCCACACAGCCCATCACACACACACACACGGTGATAACAGTTCTGAATGCAGTCTATTCAGGAAACTGCGATAACGTTCATTCTTCCAGTGTAGGTTTCATTGCATTAGTCCCTTTACAAATCCATATGCATCCAGCTGAGCGCTAGAGGAACATAATCATACCAGCATAAGCTCTATAGTCCAACAGTAATAAATAAACTGTTCCTCTTTGTTTTAAGCTCAAGTCCTTCTGGTCACCAACCAATAATTCAGCAGGGATACTGAAAGTGCACCTCTTTGTCAACCGTTACCTTTGCCCATGCTGACGCTCGTGATGGAGACATCTGATTGGTCGCTGGAGGGCCGGGATTGGCCAGGGGTCATTTGGGAGGCAGTGGCTGGGTAAGGGATGTTGGTGTGGAGGACGATAAAGGGAGGCTCTGGATAAAGAGGTCTCTGGACTCCAGGGGAGTAGTAGGCTAGTAAATGTCCTATTTGAGCATCAGTGATGGGGGACTGGTGGTGCATTGCTGGAGGGTAGCTGTAGGCCCTTCTCTGGGTCATGCTGATGTCCACTGCAGTCATCCTGTCGGAGTCAAGCCTCACCGGCAGCTGTTCGCTCTCCTGGATCTTCATTGGAGACTGGCGGCCTGACAGGCTCTCTGCTGATTGGCTGTGAGGAGAGGGAGTGGGAGGTGCCCGGGGGGAATGGGATGCGTTGTGGTGAAGAGGCGAAACTGTGGGAGTGGCCAATGGTGAAAGGCCTAGGCTGGGAGATGGGGAACCTGGGGACAGAGGGGTGTGATGAGTTTACTGTGTGCCCGAATGAATGCATGATGCACATAAGTGTACTCGTCTCACCATTACCTCTGTTCTGTGAGTGGGGTGTGCTCCTGTGTGGTGAGGCTGGTACACACTGTTGAGCTTTGGGCTGCTGGTTTCTGGAGCCCTTCCCTCGTAGTACATCTGTTACCTGAGGACAGAGATCTAAAGGGTTAGGTTACCTGAGAGGACACACATTAACAGTGCTGCAATGACAACTAGTGAGTTCACAGCATCTGTGGGGCCAGCTACTGAGTGATAGCAATTCCTTAGATTATTTGTGTGTTTTATTGTTGGTACGATTTGTCATTGTCAGTTTGTTACTTTGCCGCTGATAAGAAATTCGTTATTAGGTACAGCCACTAGAGGGAAGCACCCACAAGGATTAGTTCAGTCCTATGTCCACACTATTGTTCATTTAACCTACTAACCTCAGTTTTTATTCTCCTACACATCCGTAAAGCTATTGATTAGCGTGAAACAGAGGAGAGAGAAAAAAAAGACCCTCTTCCATAGATGCAGTGTTAATTTTCTCCCTCCTCACCATCTTGTTCTTGGCCACCATCGCAGGGGTGTCATTGTGGTAGTTCTTCACACTGCTGTCGGCTCTGTTCTTCAGTAGCAGCCTGGCTGTGTCTACCTGGCCTCGCCCACAGGCACTGTGCAGGGCCGTGTTCCCACTGTACGACTGGCCATTCACATTACAGTCATTCTGAGGAGGGGGCAGGAGATTGATGAGAAGATATAAGCGGTAAAAATAAGTAACATGGTCAGTCTTTGACGATGTGTAACTAGACAGTCACTTAATGTTTTTCTTGCAAATCATTTTCCCAGAATGAAAAGAGAAACCTAAAAAGGGGAACAGGGGAGAACCTACAGACCATTTTAAATATAGATGAGCTGACTTCAGTAGAACAGCTGAGTCACATACAACACACGTAGCCTTACCTCTATGAGGAAGTGCACCATGTCCATATTGTGGTTCTCTACTGCGTGTATGAGAGGACTGTGGCCACTCTTGATGTCCTGCTTAGAGAGAGGAGAATGGGGACTCTGTAAAGTGGAACTGGAATTCATCTAATGAGTATTACCTGGTATTTAGTAATTGGATGACGCAGTAGGTTCAGTATGCCAGAATAACTCAAAGCCCATTTGAAATGGCCCAGCATTAAGGGGAGAGATGGAGAGTTAGGTGGGGGAGGAAGGTGACTGACCATAGCATTGATGTCCGCCCCAGCATCCAGCAGTATTCTGACCAGCTCCTTGTCTCCACCCTGTACAGCTAGGTGGAGAGGGGTGAGGCCTGGAGAGAGGGGGGAACAATAAGCAGTTAAGAGAATCACACGCACACACGCTCCAGAGCCCATGTGTATTCTAGGGGCTTTCTGCTGTTTTGAGTTCAAGGCAAACCATGCTGTGCCCAGACTTGTCACACAGACCACCACAGCAGGAAATGCCCTCTTCCCCTCTGCCTCACACACCCACCACGGGACCCACAGCCTGAGTCAAACAGGGGAATGTGAGAATCAATAATACCAGTAGATTAATCTACAATCATATCAAATGGGTAGGTCACTTTCAGTGCAATTCAACTTACACAACTTAAGTCAGTCAAGCAACCATTTGAAGTGTGTGCTACATAACGTTAGTATCTGTGTCGCAACTCAAATATTCCCACATGAATATGGGAATTCCCATATTATTAGGCATAAATGTTGACAACATTGTGGGGGGGTTACTTGCTTTATTTGGGTTAGTAGTATACATCTCACCGTTGCCACTTCTTGTAGACCCCCTTCAGCCCCCAGCTGTGCCCTGGACACCATATGTGACTTGATTGCCCCCCCCCATCTATCTTCAGAGTTCGTACTGTTAGGTGACCTAAACTGGGATATGCTTAACACCCCGGCCGTCATACAATCTAAGCTAGATGTCCTCAATCTCACCCAAATTATCAAGGTACCTACCAGGTACAACCCAAAATCCGTAACCATGGGCACCCTCTTAGACCTCATCCTGACCAACCTGCCCTCCAAATACACCTCTGCTGTCTTCAACCAGGATCTCAGCGATCAAGTCAGAAACCAATATTCTGTCAGTTTGAAAAAGCTAGCTTTCTGTTAGCTTTCCTAACAGAAATTTGCTTCCTGTAGCACTAATTCCAAAAAGTTTTGGGACACTAAAGTTCATGGAGAATAAGAGCATCTCCTCCCAGCTGCCCACTGCACTGAGGCTAGGAAACACTGTCACCACTGAAATCTCAGATAATTTCAATAAGCAATTTTCCACAGCTGGCCATGCTTTCCCTCTGGCTACTCCTACCCCGGCCAACACCTCAGCACCCCCTGCAGATCTCTTTTGTATCGTCTGAGATCCCCAAAGATTGGAAAGCTGCCTCGGTCATCCCCCACACCTTAGACCCAAACTGTTAGACCTATAGCCAGCCTGCCCTGTCTTTCTAAAATCTTTGAAAGCCAAGTTAATAAACAGATCACAGACCATTTCGAAACCCACTAACTTCTCCACTATGCAATCTGGTTTCCGAGCTGGTCATGGGTGCACCTAAGCCACACTCAAGGTCCTACACGATATCATAACCGCCATCAATAAGACAGTACTGTGCAACCGTCTTCGTCGACCTGGTCAAGGCTTTCGACTCTGTCAATCACCACATTCTTATCGGCAGACTCAATAGCCTTGGTTTCTGAAATGACTGCCTCGCCTGGTTCACCAACTACTTCTCCGATAGAGTTCAGTGTCTCAAATCGGATGGCCTGTTGTCCGGACCTCGGGCAGTCTATGGTGGTGCCACAGGGCTCAATTCTCAGGCCGACTCTTTTCTCTGTATACATCAATGATGTTGCTCTTGCTGCTGGTGATTCTCTGATCCAACACCATTTTGTATACACCTGGCCCTTCTTTGGACACTGTGCTAACAAAACTCCAAACAAGCTTCAACGCCATACAACACTCCTTCCGTGGCCTCCAACTGCTTTTAAATGCTAGTAAAACTAAGTGCATGCTCTTCAACCAATTGCTGCCCACACCCTCCCGCCCGACTAGCATCACTGCTCTGGACAGTTCTGACCTAGAAAATGTGAACTACAAATACCTAGATGCCTGATTAGACTGTAAACTCACATTAAGCATCTCCAATCCAAAATTAAATCTAGAATCGTCTTCCCATTTTCCAACAACGCATCCTTCACTCATGCTACCAAACATACCCTCGTATAACTGACAATCCTACCGATCCTCGACTTCGGTGATGTCATTTACAAAATAGCCCCCAACACTCTACTCAGCAAACTGGATGTAGTCTATCTGTGCCATCCGTTTTATCACCAAAGCCCCATGTACTACCCACCACTGCGACCTCTATGCTCTCGTTGGCTGGACCGCACTACATATCCGTCGCCAAACCTACTGGCTCCAGGTCATCTATAAGTCTTGGCTTGGTAAAGCTCCGCCTTATCTCAGCTCACTGGTCACCATAGCAACACCCACCCGTAGCACACGCTCCAACAGGTATATTGCACTGGTCATCCCCAATGCCAACACTTCCTTTGGCTGCCTTTCCTTCCGGTTCTCTGCTGCCAATGATCTCTGAATCAAAAATCTCAATCTGGAGTCTTATCTCCCTCTAACTTTAAGCATCAGCTGTCTGAGCAGGTTACCGATCACACTACCTGTACACAGCCAATCTGTAAATAGCACACCTGACTACCTCATCCCAATATTATTACTTACCCTCTTGCACCCCAGTATCTCTACTTGCACATCTGCACATATCACTCCAGTATTAATGCTAAGTTGAAATAATTTTCGCCTCATGGCCTATTTATTGCTTACCTCCCTACATTTGCACACACTGTACATAGATTATTTTGTTATTGACTGTATATTTGTTTGTAACCCTGTTTTTGTCGCATTGCTTTGCTTTATCTTGGCCAGGTCGCAGTTGTAAATGAGAACTTGTTCTCAACTGGCCTACCTAGTTAAATAAAAGTGAAATAAATAAAGATCTATTATTGGTTTAGCCAAGTCATGTCTGGCATGACTACCACAAAGGAGCTGGCTATAGCAGAAACACTGTCAATTAGGTCATATTGGAAAGTTCAGGGGAATTTTGAATTGATGAGTTCAATTTAAATGAATCCCCTGAAATGTCTCAATTGAATCGATCCCAACATAGAAGTAATAACTTACCCTCATAGTTCCTGACCTCCAGGCAAGTCAAGATGGAGGGGTGGGAAAGCACCACAGAGAGGCAGGCCTGCTGGCCGTGTTCACAGCAGAGGTGGACCGCTGTCTGACCGTTACGGTCCAGAGCCCCCGGATCAGCACCCGCACGCAGCAACGCCCCCACCAGCTGGGCCTGATGGGTAATGACAGCCAGATGAAGAGGGGTCTGAGAAAGAGGGAGATAATTAATCTTTAGACAATCTCATTAAACAAGAACATTTGAAAACCAGGAGCCTCATAAACGTTGGATAAATGTTACTCAATATCTGCTGTCACCATTTATGAAAAGACTGCGCACGTACAAAGTATTGATTTATAAACTTGGCGTACACCATAGTTTCCCTTTATAGACCCGTTCTGAAACTGTGCTTGTGAACTTACATTAAAACACCGGCTGAAAAACGTCCCATCATTCATGGTGACAATAACGCCCTTATTTGCTGTATACTTTGGAAGTATTCAAATTAGGCGAGGCCGTTTTCTAAAGGCAATAGCGAACTTGATCCAATGTCTTTGGAAGGGATTGTAGAATGTTAACTTTTGCAGTAACATTTTCTGTAGTCCCAGGCTATCTGACCATTTATGAAAGACAACTGCAAATTGCTGTGGACCTTCATTTATTTAAATAGGCAAGTCGGTTAACATTCTTATTTACAATGACGGCATAGCCTGTCCAAACCCTAACGACGCTGGGCCAATTGTGTGCTGCCCTATGGGACTCCCAATCACGGCCAGTTGTGATACAGCCTGGAATCGAACCAGGGTCTCTAGCACTGAGATGCAGTGCCGTAAACCGCTGCGCCACTCGGGACCTGTAAACAGATCGTTTTGAATTTAATAGGGCCTAATGATTTGCATTTACTTTCTCAAATCTACCCCCTTTCCACCTCGTGAGTATTAAACCATCACAGAAAAGGTGAGGCATTTTTTTTATGCAATGATCATGGAAATTAAAAATAATAACCCAGGATTTAGATGCCTATTTCTAATTATTTTAAAGTGCTAAGATAAATAGATTCTCACTAAAGGCAAATGATTGAATCTTGTTATTAACCTGTTTATTATGAATAAGTGTGTCCATATCCCCTATTTGTACAAAATACTAATCTGCTTGTAATGCAATACTTCAACCACTAGACAATGTGCATAAACATGGTCTAAAGTTTGTGGGAAGGTGAGCACATTTCCATGTCAAGCTTAGTTTTTATAAATGCCAACTTTTGCACATACGCACACTTCATAAATGAGGTAAACCATTTTGTTTTAACCAAGAGGAGGAGGAAGAAGGATAGTGTATTACTCCTGTTAATGGAATCGCATCTCCATCCTGTTCACAAGAGCTGATAAACGATTGGCTAGATAAGGTTGGACATACGCCCCCAAACAAACCGGAGCTGCCCAGTCACGGCAAAGAAGGCTTTCTGGCTTTATCAGCATTAGACATCGGCAGACAAAGATAAAACGCCACACAGGATGGTAAACACACCGTCAAAGTCCAAAATGCAAAACAGCTAGGAGATGGCTTCCACCAAGGTCAGGGTGAAGATACAGCCCCATATGGGTTTTCTTGTTTCAAAATTAGATGCACCTAAAGTAGTTGAAAGAACTAATGCTTTTTCGAGCCAGGTCGGATGTGATCAATGAGGTAAAAACCTGTTTGTCTCAAGTGACCGGAACAGACCATGTTGTGTAGGAACGCCTGGGACCCGGCCCAGGTGATTCCAGAGACATGCCACTATGCAGGGGATTGCAGATTCCAACACAGGTTTACTGAAAGCACTTGTGCAATCTAGGATGTTCCAGAGACTATGGCCAATGATTAATTGATTCATAAAACCCGATTTGATAAAGGTAAATGTTAACTTTGTCAGTGGTCCAATGTCCAGAGACATTCAGAAAGGGTTTAGGGAAGTCACTTGATCTGGAATCTATCATTGTTCAGTATGATTAACCTCAGTGGTCAGGATGATGTTCATTTAGTTTCACTTTGATTCAGGAAAAGCACGTACTTAGGGTGAGGGGGGGCTATGTTCCAGTAAAGAACAGCAGCAAAATACCAAAGCAGTGGGGGGAGAAAACACTGGTGAAATGCCGCCAATGTCTCAATGCCAGTGGCCCTCACTGCCTGAGAAAACACTCCTACTTCCCTGAATCCTCAGTTACTCATGACTGATCTCACACACACTCGAGTGTTTGACCTCCCATGAACTACCAACAGTCTGACTCAGTCATCTTCTGCTTCCTAGAATGTACCGGAAGATGAAGCCGTAAAGGACGTAACCATCAACATGTCACAATACTTAATCAAAAGGCCAAATCAAAGCTTTTATGATGGTCCAAAAACACTCAAGTTCATTGAGTTTAGTTCTAGCTTCCTGTAAACCATTCCAGAATGACAAACAAAAACTGCACAGATAAGAGGGGCAGAGTGTGGGGAGGGAGAGAAGGGGGAGCATAGGGTAAGAAAGCCAGGGAGGAATAGCTGGAAGTGGTATAGAGGGGAGGCAAGGGGATAGATGGGATAAGAGGGAAAATCCCTTCCCTCTCCCCTGCTGGCTGTGTCCAGAGTTACATTCCAATGAAATTAGCAGATAAACCAGAAGAACAGAGGAGTGGAGGGGAGAGTTCTAGGTATGAGGAAAAGCCTTGAATGGGTGGGTGTGTGCCAGACAAGGATACAAAGAACAGGAGGAGGAGGTAAAAACAATATGAGAAACTAAAGGTGTGGATTTAATCCCAAAATCCCAGACATGAACTATCCAAATCCAATGTCATTAGTAACCCTTTGAAGTAATCAATCATTATTTTTCAAAGTTTTAATGGAAAAGTAGGTAAAGTGTGTTTTATGGTTGTGACCAGGTCATCATCACTGATAACGTTGTTCCTGTCATGATCTGTTTGCATAGGTTCCGCATATGCATTCAACAGCCTGGCTGGCAAATGGCCTGTCCAAATCTGGTCCATAGTCCATATCTGACCCATTGCAATCACTCAGGACAGCATCTTCTCATTTTGAGGGATAACTGCAATGTTGCATGCCTTGTCTGGGCAGTCACCTAGATCCAACATATCCAGAACTCAAAGTGAAACTAAAAGAAAGAACAGAGTAGAACGTCAGGTAGAACAAGAACTATGTATGTGTATCAGTATGTGTACACCTGGATGGTCACTATTGTTGCCGTCAACATGTTTACTCATTCTATGACCACACTGAACAAAGTTGAGTAATTGCAACCTTAAAGATGGTGTACCAAAAATCTTTGTCCCATCTTTAACATACTTTTACTAACCTTTTGTTTAGGAGCTTTGATGCAGCCATCCTCTACTTCCTGGTTGCACCATGAGAAAACAGCTCTGGTCATGTGACAATTTACACATTTCATTGCTACCCTTTATTATTTCAATATTTTCTGTAAATGCATTGATGTAACATTTATAGAGCCGTATAACTGGAAACGTGTTTTACGGTCACTATTGTGACCGATGGGATTAAATAGGTTAATGTTGTAGTTGTGCAACTTCCCAGGAAAGACTAACAAAGGCCCTTAACATACCATGGAAGAGCTCATTCTACTAGTTATTTTGCATAATTTATGCAATAGGAGGGGTCAACTCACAATGTACTGAGATAAGATCAGAAGGAGACAGCGACTAGAGCAGAAAGGGAAAGTCCCTGATTCTACCCTCAACCTCAGCAACAACTTATGTTGAAACAGTGCAGAGCAGGGGGGGGGGGGGGGGGGGTCATGTGACTTCTCAGAATGAGGATACTAAGTGCACATACACATGCACTGTAGAAGCCTCACACAGCCTCACACTGCATGCCACAGGCATACACACACAAAGCGGCAACAGTAGCGTTAAGGACATGGTCATTTTGCAATATCTGAACAGTTTCCAGGGAATTTGCATAACCTAACATGGGAGTAACATTGGCCAGAGAATTGGGAAGTGCACCAGCTAGTAGATGTCAGTGTTTGGTTAGTAGTAGTGTCAGTGTTTGGTTGGTTAGTAGTAGTGTCAGTGTTTGGTTGGTTAGTAGTAGTGTCAGTGTTTGGTTGGTTAGTAGTAGTGTCAGTGTTTGGTTGGTTAGTAGTAGTGACAGTGTTTGGTTGGTTAGTAGTAGTGACAGTGTTTGGTTGGTTAGTAGTAGTGACAGTGTTTGGTTGGTTAGTAGTAGTGACAGTGTTTGGTTGGTTAGTAGTAGTGACAGTGTTTGGTTGGTTAGTAGTAGTGACAGCTGTTTGATACTCCCACACTGTTTCATAGCACCAGTGCTGCAGCTGATCTGGTAGTCGCACAATGTGCACATGCAACTCAGTACTGATATTAACTCTGTCAAACCGTTGAATTAAAGTGACCACTGAAGTATTGTTTGGACTGCACAACACATTGAATTGCTTAGAATGGCTAGAGAATGTATTTTTTTGCTGACAAAAGAAAATGTAAAGGTATTGTTTTTAAGATGTTTATTTTGGGTTACAGACTATCCTATATAGTAATTTACTTGATTATCACTGACAAATCTAATAAACAAAAAAACTGGTTATCAGGCTTGGCAATAGGGTCATTTTGTTATCTAACACAGGCCTATCTGGTATGTCACATCATTGTGGCGAGCATCACGTCTCTCAGCCTGGACTGAATCTCACATGACACGAACGTATGCAGCCTGTCTGCTAGACTATACACTACAGACAGGATATCACTGTAAATGCTGGTGAGAACACACAACAAACTACCGACGTTATTTCTGGTAAGTGAGCGATGTGTTGTCTGAAACCCCAGTTGGGTGTGTGTGTGTGTGTGTGAAGGGTTCAGGGTGATTTCTCTGGGGTGATTAGGCAGACTAACAAAGCTGCAGAGGGGATGTGACATTGACAGGACACGATGGCACGCTGGAGGGGGGAAGAGGACTCATTTGAAAGTGATGGGAAAAGGGCATGAGGTATTGATGAACAGAGCACACAACATCACTTCAGAACACCCAGCCCTGAACAAAGGATACCAATCATAGCACATCCTCCCAAGCAATAGTTTTGTGCGTGTGACTTTGGCCTGCGGTAAGCACAGGTAACCAGAAACTACATTTCTTCTGATAACCGGCAGCCGAGAGGTAGGTGTCTACGGTAAAGAGGCTGGGCGAGGAGGAAATCAAGGACTTCCTCTATCACAACTTTCCTTGTTGTGATCTAAAATCTGCAGTGAGTGGGAAGTGTGTGTGTGTGTGTGTGTGTGTACTTCCTACATTATCAGGACCCCAATGTCCTAACAAGGTAGAACAACATTTTTCAGGTCGAGTTTTTTTCAAATGCTATTTTAAGTTTAGGGGTTTTGGGGTTAGGGAAATAGGATTTTTACATGCAAAAGTCCTGACATTTCTGAAAACAGCTGTGTGTGCTCGAGCATGTATCTCACCTGTCTCAGGTTGTTATAGATGTCCAGGTCTGTGTGAACCAGTCCCAGGAGAAGGATCATTCTTTGGATCTGAGCTTCCTGCCCCTGCACCACTGCTATGTGAAGAGCCCTGTAACACATGCACCGGAGTCAAAACTACACACAAATAACAGGTACACATACATACAAACTATTTAAATGCACACACAAAATTGACACACTTTCACACAACTCCAGCATGATTGTAAAGTCGCTGCTTATATGTCATGACACAGAAACCCACTGATGCCTTAACTAACCTTTAAGCCAGCTAACTAACACTGGGCCAGGATAGGAACTGATTGACTGACCTGAAAAATCCTATGGCCTACAAACTGACTGACACACTAACTGGCATGTGATGGCTGACTCTGTAAAACACAATTGCGGTATAAAGTTTACACAAACCTACAATATGTTGACAAAATCAGGCTAACCCATAAATGTATCTCACCGGTCTGCCCCTGCACCATTACTGAATGACCGAGCACTGGCCAACTTCACTTGACCTGACCTGATTCTCCACAACTGACAGTTAGGCTGAGAGAAGAGCAGTCTGGTGCGTGACTCATTACAAAACATGTTAAACTGATCAAGTTGACTAGGAAACTGATATTTATATTGTATGTAAAGTGAAAGAACAGAAACAGGCAAGAATGACAGGAGTTCTTGAATTTATATATATATATTTATACATACACATTCGAATGGTAGTGCGTGGGTGTATACACACCCACTACCGTTCAAAAGTTTGGGGTCAAATGGCAGCGTCATTAAATGGTACCCCCAAAATACCAGTCTCAACAGTGAAGAGGCGATGCTGGCCTTCGAGGCAGAGTTGCAAAGAAAAAGCCAGCTCCTTTCTATTCTGGTTAGAGCCAATTCCAGTTTCTTGGCAATTTCTCGCATGGAATAGCCTTCATTTCTTAGAACAAGAATAGAATAATGAGTTTCAGAAGAAAGTGCTTGGTTACTGGCCATTTTGAGCCTGTAATTGAACAGACAAATGCTGATGCGCCAGATACTCAACTAGTCTAAAGAAGGCCAGTTTTATTCCTTCTTTAAATCAGCACAACAGTTTTCAGCTGTGCTAACAATTGCAAAATGGTTTTCTAATGATCAGTTAGCTAATCCAAGTTCATCATTTTAAAAGGCTAACACAATGTGCCATTGGAACACAGGCGTGATGGTTGCTGATAATGGGCCTCTGTACTGTAGATATTCCATTAAAAAAGGCAGTTTCCAGCGACAATAGTCATTTACAACATTAACAATGTCTACACTGTATTTCTGATCAATTTGATGTTATTTTAATGGACCAAAAAAAAAAAAAGTGCTTTTCTTTCAAAAACCAGGACATTTCTAAGTGACCCCAAACTTTTGAACGGTTCTGTGTGTATATATTTTTGAACGATAAGTGCACACACACACACACACACACACGTTCAAAAGCTTGGGGTCACTTAGAAATGTTCTTGTTTTTGACACACACACACACACACACACACACATACATATATATATATTTCAGAAGCTAATTTCAGTAAACACCCGTTTGGTTTGATGTAATTTCCTGTTGTGTGACAATGGCACGGCCCTCTGTTTTTGGGAAGATAATCACCATTAGAACTACGGTCTCCATTAGGGGCTTTGTGTGTTTTCATGTCTTTCAGCTTCCTCCAATGAATATCGATCGTAAATGCAGAACAAGAGAAAAAAGGTTGACAGGAAATTGGGTAGGGACATTGAGAGAGTAATTTAAAAGTACCTTTATGTAAAAGTAATTTATGGTAATAAGATTTGTTTACTTCCTGATCTATTGTCCATTACAACAGACTAAAGAACATATTGGTGTTTGGCATGTCTACCTACTGCACATACAACTAACGTCTCAGGAGATGAGTAACAACATATTTGCATACTGCAAAGAGGAAATGGAAGATAAAGAAAATACAAAACAAATTTAGCGGAAAACCTTTTTAAATCTCCAGCATCTACCTTGGCTTTCTAACACTGGTCACAAATGATACGTGCTGCAGGCTTACACAATACAAATGTAATGTCCTGAGACAAAAACATGTTCTCTTTCAGAGAGTTGCGAGTTGATAATGTCATACATTCCTCCACATAACTACACCGAACAAAAATAAACACGTGTTGTTTTCATGAGCTGAAATAAAAGATCCCAGAAATGTTCCAAAAGCTTATTTCTAAAAATGTTTACATCCCTGTTTGTGAGCATTTCTCCTTTGCCAAGATAATCCATCCACCTGACAGGTGTGGCACATCAAGAAGCTGATTAAACATGATCATTACACAGCAACTGTTCAGTATCTGACCGTAAGGCCCTACAGAGGGTAGTACGTACGGCCTAGTACATCACTTGGGCCAAGCTTCCTGCCATCCAGGACCTATATACCAGGCAGTGTCAGAGGAAAGCCCAAAAAATGGTCAAAGATTCCAGTCACCCAAGTCAGACTATTCTCTCTGCTACCACATGGCAAGCGGTACCGAGCGCCAAGTCTAGGACCACAAGGCTCCCTAACAGCTTCTACCCCCAAGTTAAGACTGATGAACAATTAATCAATTAAAAATGGACACCCAGACTATTTACATTGAACCCTCCCTCCCTCCTTATACTGCTGCTACCCCCGCACATTTACTCAGTACCGGTGCCCCCTGTATATAGACTCGCTATGTTGTTATTCTACTGTTACTTTTTATTTATTTTGATTTAGTAAATATTTTCTTAATTATTTATTGAACTGTACTGGTGGCTATGGGCTTGTAAGTAAACATTTCACAGTAAGGTCAACACCTGTTGTATTTGGCACATGTGACAAATAAAATTAGAATTGACAGGTGCACCTTGTGCTGGGGACAATAAAAGGCCACTAAAATGTGCAGTTTTGTCACAACAGTACCACGGGTGTCTCAAGTTGAGGGAGTGTGCAATTGATATGCTGACTGCAGGAATGTTCACCAGAGCCTTTGACGGATAACAGCCCATGAACACAATTTAATTGTATCAATGGCAATTTGAATGCACAGAGATACCGTGACACGATCCTGAGGCCCATTGTCATGCCAATTATCCTCTATCACCAGAGCCTTTTGTTCAGTAGAAATTGTAGTACAAGTCCATAGCTTGAGCCAACAATTCCCTTAGCATCAACAGTGAACACAGATTTAAAATATAAAATAACTTACAACTTATGCTCTGGCTCGGTGTACGACAGCGTGTCCCAGTTCTTGCCAATATCCAGTAACTTCGCACAGACATTGAAGACGAGTGGGACAACATTCCAAAGGCCACAATCAACAGCCTGATCAACTCTGAAGGAGATGTGTTGCGCTGAATGAGGCAAATCAGTCACACCAGATACCGACTAGTTTTCTGATCCAATCCTCTACCTTTAAGGTATATGTGACCAACAAATGCGTATCTGTATTCCCACTCATGTGAAATTCATAGATTAGGGCCTAATCAATTTATTTCAATTGACTGATTTGCTTATATGAACTAACTTAGTAAAATATTTGAAATTGTTGCATGTTGCGTTTTGTATTTTTGTTCAGTTTAAATTGTAGTACTAGTCCATAGCTTGAACCAACAATTCCCTTAGCATCAACAGTGAACACAGGTTTAAAAATATATATAATAATTCACAACTTATGTTGGAGGGCTCGTGTGTGAGATAGAGAGAGGTCATACAGCTTAGCTCTGTTTTACCAGGCAGAGAGAGACTGACTTGACAGCTGAAGTAATATTTGGGTGCCAAGCCGAAACATTACATTCTTTCTGAGATTGATTTAAGGCAAGTTCTAACAGAACACTTATCAGCATACGGCCTTGGGTGGATCTCATTATTGCCTCTCTTAAAGACAGGTGCGTACCTACCTGCACTTAAGAGTAATTAAACCTAACATTATGCATTAGGAGTATATTGTGTTATACAGGGCAGTATGTTACTAATACAGACTGATCATTGAGACATTGTTCATCTCTGATCAACCTGTGTCACCGTAGACCTTCATATTCAAACAGTGGCTGGGTGGATGCATCTTTCACAACACAATCACAACACATACAATGCATAGCACAGGTGTGGAGATGTGTGGTAACATTTTACAGAGCCTGAGGTTTGGAGGCGGGTGTTTGACTGACGTCAATGCAAAAGGCAGGTCTAACCAATCACAACCAGCCATCTCATTCGTGTAGCTAGTGTAACACAGACCAAAACATGTCAACAAACCATAGCCAATACAACCTTGTTTTCCTCATTTCTTGTTCAACTTGAGTAAACAAATCTTTCACATAGAGAAAGACACAATAGGGATGACAGTTTGTCTTTGTAAATGAAACCCATCTCCATACAAGTGTAGTTGTAACCGGCACTGTGGTGAATGATGCAACTGAAGATGACCACAAGACAGTCTCATAACAGTAAAACGTGTGACAGTGTTGACGCCCCTCTCTCGCAATCTGACCTGACTAATGGCCATACAGCACAGTGAAGCCACTCAGCCGTCTGATCAGTGTGAAAAGCAGAAATTGTTTGGCCGTGTGTGTCGGTTCTTTCCTCAAAGCTCCCCTTACCGGGTAAGTGAGAACCACCCATCACCTTACACACCGTACAAATACCTCCCCTCACCACACACACACACACTGTACAAATACCACCCCTCACCCCACACACACACACACACAGTACAAATACCACCCCTCACCCCACACACACACACACAGTACAAATACCACCCCACACACACACACACACAGTACAAATACCACCCCTCACCCCCCACACACACACAGTACAAATACCACCCCTCACCCCACACACAGTACAAATACCATCCCTCACCCCACACACACACACAGTACAAATACCACCCCTCACCCCACACACACACACACACACACACCGTACAAATACCACCCCTCACCACACACACACACACACACCGTACAAATACCACCCCTCACCACACACACACACACACCGTACAAATACCACCCCTCACCACACACACACACACACCGTACAAATACCACCCCTCACCACACACACACCGTACAAATACCACCCCTCACCCCACACACAGTACAAATACCACCCCTCACCACACACACACACCGTACAAATACCACCCCTCACCCCACACACAGTACAAATACCACCCCTCACCCCACACACAGTACAAATACCACCCCTCACCACACACACACCGTACAAATACCACCCCTCACCCCACACACAGTACAAATACCACCCCTCACCCCACACACAGTACAAATACCACCCCTCACCCCACACACAGTACAAATACCACCCCTCACCACACACACAGTACAAATACCACCCCTCACCACACACACAGTACAAATACCACCCCTCACCACACACACACCGTACAAATACCACCCCTCACCACACACCGTACAAATACAACCCCTCACCACACAAATACCACCCCTCACCACACACCGTACAAATACAACCCCTCACCACACAAATACCACCCCTCACCACACACCGTACAAATACACTTGTGAATGTGGTATCTGTCTAAATGGCTGACCCCATTTAGTCGACTTGTCGATTGTTTGGTCGATAGGCTGTTGGTCGAGCAGTATATAATATATATTTTTGTGGCAAAAGTGACCTGATGGCTTCACGCCTGTCTCAGTGGACTAATCCATTGCGGAGGCCACGGGGATTGCTCATCTAAATCACCAGTAGTACATTTCATTTCCCATATTTCTAGTCTACAATGTTTTATGGTAATTGCTGTTATTGCATTCAAGTTATTACTACAACAACAACAACAGTCTTTTACCATTCTCATTGGAGTGGACACTGTTTGAGGATCGCACAACCTAGGCTACACTTCTGAGGAACAAGTTTTGGTTTATTTCATTCCATTTAGGAGTTGTCAATTTACTCATTGTAATTTGTAGTCGCTTCTGTTAATGTTGAGTAAGGACGAGCACCTGACTATACATAGAAGTAGGCCTAGGCTACCTGGTCTGCGCGCAAATGTAGGCTATAAATGTGCCCATTTGGGGATCTGATAGTATTTCTGATTGTCTTAACTCACCACCACAGTGGTGAAAGTAATTTTTTCTTCACCTCAAACAGCGAGTCAACTAAGTCTGTTTTTACATCCATTGAGAATGACAAGGTCATCCTCAACGTAGACTATTTGAAAAACATTTTTAGCTCTCTTTTGATAACCACTGAGCGTGAAAAGGGGGAGAAAAGAATAATGCTTTGATCCCGTGGAAACTACTTATCCCTTGCGCAAATAGCCAAGTGCTACAGTGCCTTGCAAAAGTATTAATCCTTGGCGTTTTTCTATTTTGTTGCATTACAACCAGTAATTTAAATAGATTTTTATTTGAATTTCATGTAATGGACATACAGAAAATAGTCCAAATTGGTGAAGTGAAAAAAATGGCTTGTTTAAAAAATTCTCTCTAAAAAATAAAAAAACAGAAAAGTGGTGTGTATATGTATTCACCCCCTTTGATATGAAGCCCCTAAAGATCTGGTGCAACCAATTACCTTCAGAAGTCACATAATTAGTTAAATAAAGTCAACTTGTGTGCCACATGATCTCAGTATACATGCCTGTTCTGAAAGGCCCCAGAATCTGCAACACCACTAAGCAAGGGGCACCACCAAGCAAGCAGCAGCATGAAGACCAAGAAGCTCTCCAAAACGGTCAGGAACAAAGTTGTGGAGAAGTACAGGTCAAGGTTGGGTTATAAAAAAAATCTGAAACTTTGAACATCCCATGAGCACCATTAAATACATTATTAAAAAATAGAAAGAATATGGCACCATAACAAACCTGCCAAGAGAGGGCCACCCACCAAAACTCACAGACCAGGCAAGGAGGGCATTAATCAGAGGTAACAAAAATACCAAAGATAACCCTGAAGGAGCTGCTAAGCTCCACAGCGGAGATTGGACCACTTTAAGTCGTACACCCCACAGAGCTAGGCTTTACGGAATAGTGACCAGAAAAAAAGACATTGCTTAAAACTTCTTAGGGATAGGGGGCAGTATTCGGAAGTTCGGATGACTGAGGTGCCCAAAGTAAACTGCATGTTACTCAGGCCCAGAAGCTAGGATATGCATATAATTGGTAGTATTGGATAGAAAATACTGAAGTTTCTACAACTGTTAAAATAATGTCTAAGTATAACAGAACTGATATGGCAGGTGACCACCCATAATGGCTTTCTATGGGAAAATCAAAGGAAATCCTCCCAGATTGCAGTTCATATGGCTTCCACTAGATGTCAGTCTTTAGAAAGGGTTTCAGCTTGTTTTTTGAAAAATGAGCTAGAATTTGTAGTTTTCCTAGGTGGCTCTCATTTTGACTTGTCTTGTGGCGCAAGTGGATGAGGGCGCACACTTCGTTATTTATCGCCGGTATTGAACACACTATTCTCCATCTTAAATTTGACCATTTATTTACATATTAGGGTACCTGAGTATTGATTAGAAACGTTGTTTGACTTGTTTGGACGAAGTTTATTGGTAACTTTTGGGATTCCTTTGTATGCATTTTGAACGAGGGAAACGGGTGGATTACTGAATCAAGCGCACCAACTAAACTGACTTTTTGGGGATATAAAGGACTATTGAACAAAAACAACCATTTGTTATGTAGCTGGGACCCTTGGGATTGCAAACAGAGGAAGATCTTCAAAGGCAAGTGATTTATTTTCTCTATTTCTGACTTTTGTGACACCTCTGCTGGTTTGGAAAATGTTTAATGCTTTTGTATGCGGGGCGCTGTCCTCAGGTAGTCGCATGGTATGCTTTTGCCGTAAAGCCTTTTGAAATCTGACAAAGCGGCTGAATTAACAGGAAATTATGCTTTTAAACAATGTATGACACTTGTATTTTCATGAATGTTTAATATTATGATTTTTGTATGTTGAATTTCGCGCTCTGCAATTTCACCGGATGTTGTCGAGGTGGGGTGCTAGCGGCATGTCTAGCCCAAAGAGGTTAACTTCTTATGGCTGGGGGGCAGTATTGAGTAGCTTGGCTGAATAAGTTGCCCAAAGTAAACGGCCTGCTCCTCAGTCGCTAATATATGCATATTATTAGTAGTATTGGATAGAAAACACTGAAGTTTCTAAAACTGTTTGAATGATGTCTGAGTAGAACAGAACTCATATGGCAGGCAAAATCCTGAGGAGAAATCAAAACAGGAAGTGAGAAATCTGAGCTTTGTATGTATTCACCACAGTTCCCAATGAAATCCCCTTGAGATATTAATGTTGCACTTCTTATGGCTTCCACTAGATGTCAATCGTCTATAGAAATTTAAATGAGACTTCTACTGTGTTGTGGGACTGAATGAGAGCAGAATCTCAGGTGACTGGCAGTCAGCCATTTTCTGAACATGCGCATTCCTCATGGTATCCACTTGCGTTCCATTGCTCATCAAGACACAAAGGAATACTCCGGTTGGAACTTTATTGAAGCTATATGTTAAAAACATCCTAAAGATTGATTTTGTACTTAGTTTGAAATGCGCTGTCTCAGATTATTGCATGGTTTGCTTGTTCCGTAAAGTTTTTTTGAAATCAGACACAGCGGTTGCATTAAAGAAAAAAATAAGCAAACACATTTGTATTTGCCAAAAGGCATATGGGAGACTCTCCAAACATATGAAAGAAGGTACTCTGGTCAGATGAGAAAAAAATGTTGCATTTTGGCCATCAAGGAAAACGCTATGTCTGGTGCAAACCCAACACCTCCCATCACCCCGAGAAGACCATCCCCACAGTGAAGCATGGTGATGGCAGCATCATGCTGTGGGGATGTTTTCCATCGGCAGGGACTGGGAAACTGGTCAGAATTGAAGGAATGATGGATGCCGCTAAATACAGGGAAATCTGTTTCAGTCTTCCAGAGATTTGAGACTGGGATAGAGGTTCACCTTCCAGCAGAACAATGACCCTAGGCATACTGCTAAAGCAACACTTGAGTAGTTTAAGGGGAAACATTTAAAATGTCTTGGAATGGCCTAGTCAAAGCCCAGACCTCAATCCAATTGAGAATCTGTGGTATGACTTAAAGATTGCTATATACCAGCAGAACCCATCCTACTTGAAGGAGCTGGAGCAGTTTTGCCTTGAAGAATGGGCAAAAATCCCAGTGGCTAGATGTGCCAAGCTTATAGAGACTTGCAGCTGTAATTGCTGCAAAAGGTGGCTCAACACAGTATTGATTTTTGGGGTGGGGGGGGGGGGGGGGGGTGAATAGTTATGCACGATCAAGTTCTGTTTTTTTTGTTTGTTTCACAAAACAATATTTTGCATCTTCAAAGTGGTAGGCATGTTGTGTAAATCAAATGATACAACCCTACCCAAAATCTATTTTAATTCCAGGTTGTAATAAAATAGGAAAAATGCCAGGGGGGAGGGTGAATACTGTCGCAAGGCACTGTATGTCTGTCCGCAGCTCATAGTAGCGGCACTTCACTACCATCTTAATTTGCCTAATAACTCCCACCAGATCAACATTGGCACTCAAGTGATTACAGTGATAATAGGTAACCCATCAAAAACAACTGACTGGGTTCTCCCATGCAGTGAGGAAGCAGAATTAATGAATCTGCAGCAGTCTTTGTCACATAGTAAACATGTATTTGTGGAGTATGTGAGTAGATGACAAACATGCATTATTGCAGCACAATGAGGATGACAACAGTAATGGCATCAGTTCTGATTAAAAACAGTCCCCAGATGAGTATATGCGAGGTGCCTCTCCCAACATTCCTCAAAAATCTATCACAATCTAACACCCAACTGACCTAGTAACAGGTGTCTCCATTCAGTGCAATGGTGAGATTATCACACACTTGAACAAGGTTCCTCTCTTTCTCTTTCTCTCAAGATGAAACTGTGCTCTCTCCTGTTCCTGGAAGTGGGGCAGACCACAGCCCCAGATAACCCAAAGCACACTGACGCAGGAGCGCTGGGCCGCACTCATACACACACACTGAGCGACAGAGACTGGCAGTGGCGTACATGTGGTATCCTGTTTTGGGGGAGGCGTGGGAATGCGGGTTGCTGTGGCCAGCAGACCAGCTGAGAGAGCGACATCTAAGACAGGTGTATTAAACAAAGGGGAACTAGAAACACACCACAGTCCAACTTACAATAAATCATTTTTAAAAACCCTTTGTCATTTAGCAGACCCTCTTATCCAGAATGCATACATTTCTTACTTTTTTGCAAATTGGACCCCTGTGGGAATTGAACCCACAACTCTGACATTGCAAGCACCAAGCTCTAACAACTGAGCCACCCTAAATCTGGAGCCTGACATAGCCTTTATGGTTGCCTGTCAGTTTTGGAAACAATTTTACAAATAATTGCTTTATTGATCTTTAAAGCAGCCTCTATGGTCCTGGCCTTGGGAACAGCCTGCCGGAGGATCTGAGGGCGGGCCTCAGAAACTGGAGACATTTTTAAGAAAAATCTCAAGACATAAAAAAAAGCCGTGCTTTTACGTAAGGTGCTTTTAGTCATACTATTTACTTTTTTTATACCATTCTATATTTATTTCAATCAATTAGTCTCATGTCCACCTATTTTATTGTTATACTATTTAATTTGTTAAGCACTTTGAAATGCAAATGTATCCTCTAAGAAATGTGCTATATAAATAAAGTTTGATTCGATTTTTGCCATGGCAGCACTATAGCTATTTCCTCCAGTTTATTGACCCCGCCCCTACCTACATGTCTGCATATCCCTGGCCAAGCACAGCAGTGAGCCAAAGTTGTTGGGTACAATACATGTGGTTTACAAGGAACTGCTGAACAAACTTCATCCCCACCTGTATTATATAAGCATGACTACACTCAATGTGAACTGTCCCCATGTTACTGCACTGACTACACACCTGTCTTTCATTCAAGCAGCTAGAAGGACAATGAACAGGGAGGGGAGTGTGTCACAGAGGGGTGAGAGATGAACAGGGGAGAATGAGACAGGGGTGAGAGTGTTAGTGAGAGATAAGCAGGGAAATGATCAGAAGAAAAAGCGAGAGAGATCGATGAGGGAGAGAGAGAGAGAAAGCGGTAAATGAGGAAGTGAGGAGCGGATGTTTGGGTTTTGAGCTCATTCATTTAAAAACACAGAAATGAAAACAGAGATACAGAAAGACCTGAGAAAACCACAGTCACACATTGAGAGGCGCACGCTCAGAGGTTTTCCCGAAACTGAGGGGCTCAGAGGCGATGAGAACTGAGGATTAACACCCCATTGACGTAAGCACACACACACACACAGACACACTTAGGGATGGTGGGGGGGCTGAGAAGTGGCGCTGTCTTTCTGCTGAAATCTAACTTTTCATCAGACAGACCACAATACAAGTAGCTACCAGCCAGGGAAATGTACTTCTTTACAGTCTACCACTTCATCAAGTAGTTTGACTTCATAAGAACAGCACCCAAAAGCCCCAGTACAACCACCTAGGTACTGTTCGATTATTAAAAAAATGTAAAAGTACATTTTTTAAAAAGGCACAAAAAAATTGAGCTACTGAAATGTAAATGCACTTTAATACTGATACATCTTAAACATCCTGTGATCAGATTGCAAGGTGTTTTCTTCCTGATTGATTTCAGTGCTGGTCCCTGGGCTCTACATCACATGAAATCATCCCAAGCAGAACTGCCATGGCTCGAAACCCACAGCCAGGTCTGCACTTTCTCGATCATGTGTTTTTTTGTGATGGGATGCAAATGACAGTGACACACGGCACTTAAACTACAGGAACATGACTTGCTTGGAAGGACATATGATTTCAGTCACATGACTATTTTTGTATCGTCCTCGCATTTCTGTCAGTGAACAGGTGAGTGCTCAGGTGTAGAAGGTCAGAGAGGGCATCGGTGCGTTTTGTTGGTATTAACATGTGATTGAATGTACCACATCCACTCCTTAACCTCTAACATAAGGTGACCAGACATCCCCGATGTTGGTGGCCTGTCCCAGGCTAGTACTGGCAATGTCCCTGATTATCCCCCAGAAAGAAAAGCAACTCTGAATTGAAATTGAGGCTGATATTTCAGTAATCAAAAGCTGTATGCAATCGGATTTCAATGTAAAATTTCTCACCACTTGTATCAAACTTGTTTGCTCCCTTCTATGAGAACATTTGGTCAGTGATACATTGTAACAACTGCATGAACAACCATGCCCATAGCTAGAAAACCTTTCCAACAGCATAGGCTACCAAACTGGGGTGATTCAAAAATTACCAAGGTAGGCAAAAATTAAGAAACATTTGAGGGGTTAATCCATTTGTGTTATAAATAATTAAAGTATTTGAAAGGACTATAGCGGAAATATATAGTTAAAAATAATTCTGTGGGCGGCCTCCCGAGTGATGCAGTGGTCTAAGACGCTGCATCGCAGTGCTAGCTGTGCCACTAGAGAACCTGGTTCCAGTTCAGGCTGTGAGCAGCCGGGCCATGACTGTGAGACCCATGGGGCGGCGCACAATTGGCCCAGCGTTGTCCGGGTTAGGGGAGGGTTTGGCCGGCAGGGATGTTCTTGTCCCATCGCGTACCAGCGACTCCTATGGCGGGTCGGGCGCAGTGGCGGCTGGCTTCCAGGTTAAGTGGCCGTTGTGTCAAGAAGCAGTGCGGCTTGGCTGGGTTGTGTTTCGGAGGACGCACGGCTCTCGACCTTCGGCCTCTCCCGAGTCCGTACGAGAGATGCAGTGATAGGACAGGACTGTAACTACCAATTGGATACCACCAAATTGGGGAGAAAAAGGGGTTAAAAAAAATATTTAAAAAATATAATTATTCCATGGGATATTTTGATCTTCTTTCTACATTTTTTTGTGTGTTGTTATCTGGTCACCTTACTCTCAGAGTCAAGCCTGTCTCTCATATGAAGACTCACACAAACAATGCAAAGAGACACAGAACACGACACACACACACAGTACAGATCACAGCGGTCAAGTTCAATCCCAGAATCCCCCTCACCCAGTGACACTTTCACTGAGCAGTAGTGCAGAGAATTGACTCCATTAATCATTACGGAGACAGGAAGTGAAATGAAGGTAAAGAATGTGGTGTGGTGTGATAAGGGTACACACAGCACACTCCTCTCTCTCACCACCAACACCCCTCAGCCAGGTGAATCATAGACCAAAACAAACAGACTGTGTGACATCTCCTCTCCCTCCAACACATACCTAACTGATCTGGGTCATATGTGAAATGGAAAACAAAAATGACCTACTGAACTCGACCCAGTCCATAGCGCCTTGCAGGTAGTCAGGGTTAGCAAGGAACCCTCAGAGGGCAACAGTACTAGGCCCTATCTGCTTCATGAGACTAACTGAAGTTCAATGCATGTAGGGTTTTCAAAAAACAAACATACGTGTCACCGTCGTTGTCTTGGCACGTCGCCTGGGCAACATCTGCCAGCAGGTGTTCGGGATGTCCCGTCGGGTAAAGAGAGGACTGGAGGGGAGAGACAGGCACGTTCACAACCAGCGGTGACCTGCTGGGCCAGGAGTAGAATGGGTACCCTGGATAGGGATCTGGGTGACCTAGGGAGGGAGGGGGTAGATAGAGAGAGATGTTTGGTACAATAATGTGAAATAAGGAAATTACAGATGACCCATTGACATGTTTTGCAAGTTTTTAATCAGTTCAATAATTTAATCACTGGAAGGTCTGGCAAAACAGTGTCTCAATGACTGGGGTTCCAAAGCAGGACTAACCATCACTGCACAATGACAAACGATCTATGAAGGAACATTCCACAGAGAAAAAAATAGTTTGACTCAAAGGCAAATGACCACTAACTGATTCAGAAGTATATTCTTTTTCAAACCAATAACTTTGATTATAGTCAAATTAATACACTTATGACATGACTGTCAGATATGATTAGGCATTTTAAGGAGAAAAAAACATATGAAAATGCGATGGGATAAACTTTGAATAATAATGTAATGAGCTGTACACTTTCATTTTAATATTTTTGTACGTGTCTTTTGCCAGGGCGGACTAACTTACAGTAAGGACGGAGTGCTTGCGTTGAACGAGCCGGATCGACGCTTTGGTGTCCATTGTCAAAACCGCGGGCGACGGACAATTGTCTGTGTGAGACCGATGCCAGGGAACCAATATTCTCATTGTCGTAGCTCTTTAAAAAATTATTTGGAGGACTCGGTCTGCTGCACAAGTCTTTGTTTTTGTAGGGGGATAAGCCCTCATCTCTCTCGGGTGGGTTACGTGGCTGTTCCGGCGTCTCCCATTCGGTAGGAAATTGACGTTTCCTAAAAGGAAGCCTCGAGGAAGATATGTCCCGTGTTCGTGTGTCTGTTGTGCTGCGCTCACCAGGGTTCGGAGTGAATGGCGTGTGATAAGTTACAACTGGGGAGTGTTTTTTCTCCAGAACTGCCGGGTTTCCCGTGTTCACAGGAGGTTTTATCAACGATGATCCACAACGATGTGCCAGCGGCTCCACCGTCGGGCTGGCATTTCCGTTTGGACAGTCATCCTCCGTGTGTGGGGCAGTGGGATACGGTACTCTCGCCCGAACGGAGCGACCTTTGCTGGTGGGAGTCCCGTCGGCACCGTTCCCACACTCCCTATTTGTGGTGCGCAAATCCAGTGGCACTGTGGTTTGAGTCTGGTGACCGTTCATGGTCATGGTCCTCGGCATGAACACGGATCAAGTATCCTGGAATCAGCCTCAGGAGTTTGTCGTCTCAAAACATAGCAGTGATTCAAATGCCAATTCAATTTATGTCTTCTATAGCCTAGGCACAGTCTCCTTCTCCACGAAAGTATCCAAATGTCGTTTTGCATTTGGAGTTTAATAATGTAATTTGCCATGCCAAAACAAGAATGTCTCGAGGCTATTCTCCAAATCCATAAATGTTCCTTTTGAGAATTTGTGGACACTGATAATTGAAATAAATTAAATCACACAACTGAATTGTGGTAAATGTTTTGAATATGATAAATAAGACTAACCGAATAACCTAACTGACGGTAACACACCTGCAATATAACTGCAGGTAGGCAAGTGAAGAAAATCAGTAGGCAATTATGTTCCTTTTATTGCAACGAATCAAATAGTCCGTAAACTGTCTCTCTCTCATTCACATAACCAAATCCCCGAAACTGGGGCTTTCCCTTTCGTATAAGAATTAACTCTTTACCTTCCTGTTTGCAAACTCAAACAGTGCGTTCTGACGGTCTACTTTTTTTTTTTAAACCAACGCCTTTAAGACATTAAAGGTTTCTTGTAACTCAAATGTTCAATGTTAATTAAGACATATGATTGATTTAATTCACTTAATGTTCGAATTCCTGTTTTACCCCGGTTTAGGCTATGGATTGACCTAATATGTCAACGATGACGAATTCTTTTTTCAGATTTTAAATTAGGACTAGCACAAACGCTGCTAGAGATGGCAAAATGGCACGCAATGCTCGAATTCTGCGTAAAGTGCATTTGGCACCAGGAAGTGGTGAGAAAAAATGTGATCTAATCCAGGGGTTTCAAACTCATTCCATGGAGGGTTTAGTGTCTGCAGGGTTCTGATGGGCAAGGCATTGTGCCCTTGAGCAAGGCACTTAACCCACCACAACTCCTCCACGGGCGCACAATGTGGCAGCCCCCTCCTCCAAACTGTATATGTATGCGTGTCTTTTGGAGGGGTTGAGATAAAGCAGAGGTCAAATTTCAGTGTGACTTTATGTACAATTGACCCCCCCCCCCCCCCCCCCCCCGCAATACACACACACACACACACACACATCTCACCCAACCTTGTTGGTTTGCCTCCAGCTGATTCTTTAGTTACCAGGGTCAATTTGGGACTTTCCTCAGATGTATCGAAGTACGGAAAATCAAGCTTTGTGTCTAAAGTCCCTGAAACACCCTGCTGAATCTGTGCTGACACGTTGTGCAGCTGCTGGATACAGTAGATAGTCAAGGTGTCCTGTGGGATGTGGTGGGATGATCAACTTGTTGGAGGCAGGTAGCCTAGCGGTTAGAGAGGTGAACCAGCAACCGGAGGGTTGCCAGTTGGAATTCTGGGTCCGATGGGAAAAATCTGTCTGGGAAATGAACTGAAACCAGAGGGTTGCTGGTATCAAATCCTAGATGCCATTGTGCCCTTGAGAAAGGCACAACAACAGTTCCCCGGGCGCCCAGTGTGGCAGCCCCTAGTACCTCTCCAAAATAACCTGTGTGTGTATGTGTGTCTTTCGGTTGGGTTAAAAGCAGAAGTCAACTTTCGGTTGGACCTTGTGTGCAATTGACCAATAAAGTGATCCTAATCTTAATCTGTTTGAGCTACCCTGGCCAACCGTACACTCATACAGCACCCACCTCTTCATGACTGTATGAGCGACTTCTGCCCTTATTTTATGTCTTTACACTAAGCTCGTCAAAATGCAGAAAAGTGCAGCATTCTGTTAAGAACAAGGCGTGGCAGGATGGTTTTGTGGTGGTGTAGAGGTGAATGGACAGACAAGATGGAACACCCTGAGAGAGTGAAAGGAGGTAGGGCTGCACGATATGGGCAAAATATTGAATTTCGATTTAAAAATAACAAGTAAATATTGCGATTGCAATTTGACTTCCGATATAGATCAAAACACTTGGATGAACCATTTGAAATAGAATGATTTATATTAAGAAGCAAAGTGGAAAGCAACACAGCTGTGTGTTTGTCGTCTCTCTTCCTCTCCTCATGGCTGCTCCTCGCTGTTAGATTCACTATAAGTTTGCATGCTGTTCTGTAAGGTTTAATGCATTCAACAGATTGTTCCAAACAAGAATGATGTTGCTTTCCACTTTGCTTCTTAATATAAATCATTCTATTTATTGGATATTTCAAACTTTTTTAACAAATCAAAAACTGAAAAATTGGGCGTGCAAAATTATTCAGCCCCTTTACTTTCAGTGCAGCAAACTCTCTCCAGAAGTTCAGTGAGGATCTCTGAATGATCCAATGTTGACCTAAATGACTAATGAGGATAAATACAATCCACCTGTGTGTAATCAAGTCTCCGTATAAATGCACCTGCACTGTGATAGTCTCAGAGGTCCGTTAAAATTGCAGAGAGCATCATGAAGAACAAGGAACACACCAGGCAGGTCCGAGATACTGTTGTGAAGAAGTTTAAAGCCGGATTTGGATACAAAAAGATTTCCCAAGCTTTAAACATCCCAAAGAGCACTGTGCAAGTGATAATATTGAAATGGAAGGAGTATCAGACCACTGCAAATCTACCAAGACCTGGCCGTCCCTCTAAACTTTCAGCTCATACAAGGAGAAGACTGATCAGAGAGGCAGCCAAGAGGCCCATGATCACTCTGGATGAACTGCAGAGATCTACAGCTGAGGTGGGAGACTCTGTCCATAGGACAACAATCAGTCGTATATTGCACAAATCTGGCCTTTATGGAAGAGTGGCAAGAAAGCCATTTCTTAAAGATATCCATAAAAAGTGTTGTTTAAAGTTTGCCACAAGCCACCTGGGAGACACACCAAACATGTGGAAGAAGGTGCTCTGGTCAGATGAAACCAAAATTGAACTTTTTGGCAACAATGCAAAACGTTATGTTTGGCGTAAAAGCAACACAGCTGAACACAACATCCTCACTGTCACACATGGTGGTGGCAGCATCATGGTTTGGGCCTGCTTTTCTTCAGCAGGGACAGGGAAGATGGATGGAGCCAAATGCAGGACCATTCTGGAAGAAAACCTGCAAAAGACCTGAGACTGGGACAGAGATTTGTCTTCCAACAAGACAATGATCCAAAACATAAAGCAAAATCTACAATGGAATGGTTCAAAAATAAACATATCCAGGTGTTAGAATGGCCAAGTCAAAGTCCAGACCTGAATCCAATCGAGAATCTGTGGAAAGAACTGAAAACTGCTGTTCACAAATGCTCTCCATCCAACCTCACTGAGCTCGAGCTGTTTTGCAAGAAGGAATGGGAAAAAATGTCAGTCTCTCGATGTGCAAAACTGATAGAGACATACCCCAAGCGACTTACAGCTGTAATCACAGCAAAAGGTGGCGCTACAAAGTATTAACTTAAGGGGGCTGAATAATTTTGCACGCCCAATTTTTCAGTTTTTGATTTGTTAAAAAAGTTTGAAATATCCAATAAATGTTGTTCCACTTCATGATTGTGTCCCACTTGTTGTTGATTCTTCACAAAAACATAGAGTTTTATATCTTTATGTTTGAAGCCTGAAATGTGGCAAATGGTCGCAAAGTTCAAGGGGGCCGAATACTTTCGCAAGGCACTCTATTCTTCATCCCTTTACCCTTGTGTGTATAAGGTAGTTGTTGTTAGGTTAGATTACTCGTTGGTTATTACTGCATTGTCGGAACTAGAAGCACAAGCATTTCGCTACACTCACATTAACATCTGCTAACCATGTGTATGTGACAAATAAGATTTTATTTTATTTGCTGCTTACACCAAATGTTTTTATTTATTTCACCTCTATTTAACCAGGTAGGCCAGTTGAGAACAAGTTGTTATTTACAACTGCGACCTGGCCAAGATGTAGCAAAGCAGTGCGACTCACTATAGGAGCTAACCATTTTCGTGAACGGGGTGGTGTACCTAATAATCTGTAAATCTGTAAATTGACAACAAACTGAATGTGACATGGCACTGGAGAATGATGCAGGGAAGATCCCTAGTCTCTGTAAACATTGCAACATACACTTGGAGATCTCTTTGGTGCAGTGAGCAGCCTCACACGCTCGGACTGTGAACTTGTTGCCAGTGTCTCCATCATGTGGATAATGTAAGTATAGCCTGGTTATAAAGAATTCTACCAGGCCAATGCAGTTCCAGGCTCCGCCACTTGTCGGCAGTAGAGACCCAATCATACAGGAAAGGTGCATAGTGGTTTTCTTCATTTGGAAAACTGACTTGGCTTCATCATTATCAAGCATTTTATCTTAACACATCCCATGTCTTTCCAATGTGCTACTGCATAATGATGACTCTACACTAAATCTAACATCCATGCCTAACAGCTGCCAAGAGAATGGTTGCCTTACGATGGGTGGCAAAGCCTCACACACTCTGCAATGGATTTCCTTATTCATGGTATTTTGGTATGTGTATTTTATTAGGATCCCAATTAGCTTTTGTAAAAGCAGCAGCTACTCTTCCTGGGGTCCACACAGGACATGAAACATGACATAATACAGGACTTTAATAGACAACAGCTCAAGGACAGTACTACATAAAAACGTTTTTATTTTTTACAAAAGGCACACATAGCCTACATATCAATACATATACACAAACTATCTCGGTCAAATAAGGGAGAGGCGTTGTGCCCTGATGTGTTGCTTTATCTGCTTTTTTAAACCAGGTTTGCTGTTCACTTGAACAATATGAGATGGAACGGAGTTCCATGCAATAATGGCTCTATATAATACTGTACGCTTTCTTGAATTTCTTCTGGATTTGGGGACTGTGAACTTATTGAAGTTATTCATGAGCTCAACTTGAACTGTAATTTTCTCGACAGGGTGCAAAATCAGACAATATTAAAATATGGACTACAACACTTGACAGTGTGTAATTGTGTACTGTCTGTTGACAAAAAAATTATAAAAACTTGATACAAAAATGAATAGAAAAGATGTATTCATGAGTCTGTGGCAGTTTTTAGACACCTCCAACTTTATCCAATTGGGATGGCATTTACCGTTCTCTCTAGGTCGTTTCCCTTTTCAAACGTTACAACAGAGAAGAATATGGTGCTAACAGTTAAATGCCAATTTGTCATTGAATGCCTTTGTATTTTCTGCATGGTACCACGGTCTCACAAAGGGAAGACAGCAGTTGAGAGCTGCTTTAAGCATTAAACATCACTGGGCCTTGACCTGCAGTGCAATGACTTCACACACATCCTGTAGCACAGTGCTCTTCATCTTTGTGACATCTAATCACTATCAGTTTCCACTACTCTCTCTCTTTCTATACTCTATTTTTCTCTTCTCTCTCTACTATCTCTCTTTCTTACCACCCTCTACACGACACACTCTCCTTGTGGGTATCCCCTGTTTCCTCTTCCCCCATACTTTCTTAGTAATCGATTACCTCTAAGCCCAAACCTATCTCAGCCTCACTCCACCTTCACACACAAAGACAACAAACCTGTTCATCTGGCTGCAAACCCGGAAGAACATCAAAGAAAGAGAACGAGAGCATGAGAAAGTAACACAAAACAAAGAGAGAGAGAGAGAGAGGGACCAGCCAGAGTCAGACTGAGACATAAAAAAAAAATTCCGTTGTGCTGCAAAGAGAGCCTGGGGTCTATATCTGAGACACCATGTTGTAGATGAAATCAGAGAGCTACGCCACTTAGGGGGAGAGATAGTGCCTGGCATGAGAGTGTAAAATGTTGCCCAAGAAGGGGTGGAGAGAACAGGGCAGGAGAGGTGTTGAGATTGTTTAGGAAGGGTGAGTGGTTATTTGTCTGTCTTGTTCTGCCCTCCCTTGCTCTCTCTCTTTCAGGGTTTTCTCTTTACACTTACTCTTTACAAAATGAACTGGAAAGACTGTTCCTAAAAAAATCTTGGCTACTTCTGGAAAACTGACCAAAGAAATTGAGGATTTATGAATTGAGGACTTGATGAATGTAGGCTTGAAAACAAACATTTTTGAGAGATTGTTTGTAAACAGTTTTGAGAGATTATTTGTAAACATTTTTGAGAGATTATTTGTAAACAGTTTTGAGAGATTATTTGTAAACAGTTTTGAGAGATTATTTGTTTGCGCTTTTCTGGACAAGACGTTTCCCCTCCACTCTTTCTAAACCTCAGCAGCTGTCTCCATTCCTGTTGGACTATGGTATATTCTGGCGCTCTGCCCCTATCTGGGTTACCTGATTTCATTGGATTATTCTTTGGATTACTGAGGAACACTGGTGAAGATATATTGTATAAAATGTGCTCTTTTCAACCAAAGCTGTCAACCATAAAGATACAATGACAACATTTACTAAGCTGTCCATGCCATACGTGCCAGACATCTAGACCACTCCCTCATTCAACTGTCACAGATAGGGCTGCCAGACACAAACCGCCAGGGTGCACTGAATTGATCCCACTCGGACTAACACACCACAACCAGGAATCCCTCCTCAGGACAATGGCCACAGGAGGGAACGGGCTAGGATCTGACCGGAGCCTGAAATCCACCTCCCAGCCGTCGAGTGCCTCTGACCAGCGGCAGGTGGACAAGGCCCTAAAAAGGCTGGAGAAGCTGCACCAGCTGTGTACCAACCCCAGGCTGGGCCTGAGGAACAGCCCCCCGTACCTCCCCGATGTGGTCTCAGAGACAACCACGCTGCTCACCCAGGTGTGGGAGCCGTACAGGGGTCCTGCAGCTGGGGGGCAGGCCCCCCGGGGGGACGAGGGGGAGTACCTGAGGATCCATGCAAGACACCTGCTGGATAAGACTAACCGGGCCGTGCTGCTGTTTAAAGAGGGGCGTGATAAGATGTTCGAGGAGATGTCCAGCTACAGGTGAGAAAGAACAACAAGGGTCGGGACATAACTTGATATATTTGGTTCTGAACGATATCTTTGTAAAAACTCAAACGGATCAAAAAGTTACCTGCATGTGTCTCCAGTTAGGATTTGGAGCTTAATCCAATTACCATACGCTTTGTCAGTGTTGGGGAAGCTACTCTAAAAATATAGTTTACCAAGCTACCGATTACTTTACACTGAAAGAAGTTGAGCAACACTAAAGCTACCCTTAAGAAAATATAGTTTACTACAGAATGTATAAAACATTAGGAACACTTTCCAAATATTAACTTGCACCCCCTTTGCCCTCAGAACAGCCTCAATTCGTCGGGTAATGGACTCTACAAGGGGTCAAAAGCATTCCAAAGGGATGCCCAAGTTTACAGTGATACCCTGTCTGTAGTGTATAGTCTAGCAGACAGGCTGCATACGTTCGTGCCATGTGAGGAGCCAGGGGGAGATTTCAGTCCAGGCTGAGAGACATGATGCTCGCCACAATGACGTGACTACCAGATAGGCCTGTGCTAGATAACAAAATGACTCTATTGCCAAGCCTGAGAACCATTTTCGTTTTAATGTTTATTAGATTTGTCAGTGATGATCGCAAGTAAATGACTATATACAGTGAGGGAAAAAAGTATTTGATCCCCTGTTGATTTTGTACGTTTGCCCACTGACAAAGAAATGATCAGTCTACAATTTTAATGGTAGGTTTATTTGAACAGTGAGAGACAGAATAACAAACAAAAAATCCTGAAAAATGCATGTCAAAAATGTTTATAAATTGATTTGCATTTTAATGAGGGAAATAAGTATTTGACCCCTCTGCAAAACATGACTTAGTACTTGGTGGCAAAACCCTTGTTGGCAATCACAGAGGTCAGACGTTTCTTGTAGTTGGCCACCAGGTTTGCACACATCTCAGGAGGGATTTTGTCCCACTCCTCTTTGCAGATCTTCTCCCAAGTCATTAAGGTTTCGAGGCTGACGTTTGGCAACTCGAACCTTCAGCTCCCTCCACAGATTTTCTATGGGATTAAGGTCTGGAGACTGGCTAGGCCACTCCAGGACCATAATGTGCTTCTTCTTGAGCCACTCATTTGTTGCCTTGGCCATGTGTTTTGGGTCATTGTCATGCTGGAATACCCATCCACGACCCATTTTCAATGCCCTGGCTGAGGGAAGGAGGTTCTCACCCAAGATTTGACGGTACATGGCCCCGTCCATCGTCCCTTTGATGCGGTGAAGTTGTCCTGTCCCCTTAGCAGAAAAACACCCCCAAACCATAATGTTTCCACCTCCATGTTTGACGGTGGGGATGGTGTTCTTGGGGTCATAGGCATCATTCCTCCTCCTCCAAACAGTTGAGTTGATGCCTAAGAGCTCCATTTTGGTCTCATCTGACCACAACACTTTCACCCAGTTGTCCTCTGAATCATTCAGATGTTCAGCAAACTTCAGACGAGAATCTATATGTGCTTTCTTGAGCAGGGGGACCTTGCGGGCGCTGCAGGATTTCTGTCCTTCACGGCGTAGTGTGTTACCAATTGTTTTCTTGGTGACTATGGTCCCAGCTGCCTTGAGATCATTGACAAGATCCTCCCGTGTAGTTCTGGGCTGATTCCTCACCGTTCTCATGATCATTGCAACTCCACGAGGTGAGATCTTGCATGGAGCCCCAGGACGAGGGAGATTGACAGTTCTTCTGTGTTTCTTCCATTTGCGAATAATCGCACCAACTGTTGTCACCTTCTCACCAAGCTGCTTGGCGATGGTCTTGTAGCCCAATCCAGCCTTGTGTTGGTCTGCAATCTTGTCCCTGACATCCTTGGAGAGCTCTTTGGTCTTGGCCATGGTGGAGAGTTTGGAATCTGATTTATTGATTGCTTCTGTGGACAGGTGTCTTTTATACAGGTAACAAACTGAGATTAGGAGCACTCCCTTTAAGAGCGTGCCCCTAATCTCAGCTCGTTACCTGTATAAAAGACACCTGGGAGCCAGAAATCTTTCTGATTGAGAGGGGGTAAAATACATATTTCCACCATTAAAATGTAAATCATCATTTATAAAAAATGTTACATGCATTTTTCTGTTTTTTGTTGTTGTTTATCTGTCTCTCACTGTTCAAATAAACCTACCATTAAAATTATAGACTGATCATTTCTTTGTCAGTGGGCAAACGTACAAAATCAGCAGGGGATCAAATACTTTTTTCCCTCAATGTAGGATAGTCTGTAACCCCAAACAAAAATCTTAAACACACTCCACAATACTTTTATATAAAGCCTGCCAAGCTCTTTTGGCAATGCCAGATGACCATACTGTGTCAGGACAAAACAAGACTTTTAGCCCGTACAGAGAACTTTGTTTAGCAATTCTAAACTATGAAATATTTCGCCATATAGACAGAGTGTACAAAACATTAGGAACACCTTCCTAACACCTTCCTAATATTGAAGGAAGGTGTTCCTCAGAAAAGCCTCAATTCTTTGGGGCATGGACTCTACAGGGTGTCGAAAGCTTTCCACAGGATGCTGGCCCATATTGACTCCAATGCTTCCCACAGTTGTGACAAGTTGGCTGGATGTCTTTTGGGTGGTGGACCATTTTTGATACACATAGGAAACTGTTGAGCATGAAAAACTCAGCAGCGTTGCAGTTCATGACACACTCAAAGCCGTGCGCCTGGCACCTACTACCATACCCCGTTCAAAAACACTAAAATCTTTTGTCTTGCCCATTCACCCTTTGAATGGCACACATACACAATCCATGTCTCAATTGTCTCAAGGCTTAAAAATCCTTCTTTAACCTGTCTCATCCCCTTCCTCTACACTGACTGAAGTGGATTTAACAGGTGACATCAATAAGGGATCATAGCTTTCACCTGGATTCACCTGTTCAGAGCTAAATGTTTTGTACACTCAGTGTACAATTATAATATTTAATTCTGAAATGTCATAGACTCCAAATTGCAAGACAAGATCACTTTGGGGTCATATGTTAACAGAATTTGTTATTAAGGCTATTAAACACAAAACTATGTTTCAAGTGGGAATTAGGCAGGTCTGATGCCAAAAAAAGGAAGGAAATTATTGTCTGCTACACCTATATATATATATATATATATATTATTTTTTTCCAAGTAAAAAGTGTCTAGTCCCAATAGTTAGCTACATCACAACATTTCAAAAAAGTAATTCATTACTAAAAACACTACCAATATTTGAATTGAGTTCAACTACCACCAAGCTACTGCTAAATGTAGTTGAATTACTAGTTGAACCACATGGAGTTCACTACTCCCCAACACTGCACATTGTTGACATGGTTTTTGCTCTCCTCATTCACTTTTAATCTAGCATGAATAAACATGAATACTTTTCATATCCACAGAAGCGAAACAATTACTACTCAAAAAACATTATGCATGTGTAGACTACAAGACTATTGTACTATACCAGAAATTGAACCCTGAGGATACCATGATTTAGAGTACATTTTAGGATGTTGACTTTTCCACCTGAAAACAATTCCGTTCTGGGTTGACCGTTACTAAGACAAATAAATCAGCTGTGGGGTCAAGGGCAGGGCACGTGTCCGAGATATCTGACTCCACCAGCACCATGACACAGACTTTCCGCCAATATTTTCAATGCCCAACATTCAAATAAATGTTTAATTCTTAAGTAACTACGACCAACTAGGAAAATTAAAATGCATGGTATTAGATTTGCAAATTCATAAGGACTTGGTTGGCATTAGACTTGATATGTACACTAAGTGAATTTTGGAGCACAGCCAGAGACAGAGCAGAACCACAATAGACACAAATAGACCTGAGCACCCATTATTATCCAGTTATAGTACGAGCGAGACGAAAATGAACATTCCCAGTTCCCTCAAGTCGGCTGTCTTAAAACATAAACACAGAATCAATATGGCATTTAAGGTCGTGCTACTGCAGATACAGCAGGACTGGCAAGTCTTAACATAAGTGTTATTCCCTTCGCTCCTTGTCGTCCGTATTTTGCTCTCTGAATCTACAGAATGTGTGTATCATGAAATCACATCAATTTGCATTATGCCTTGTCATAACAAAAATGTAAATTAACAACTGAGAGAGGCAGATTGTTGTTAGTTTATATTAATAACACCCACATACAATGAAACAAACATTGACACCTACTCGCCCACACTCTCCTTCAAACCCCTCTCTGTTCGTAGAAAGCAACACAGAAACAAAAATAGACTTTCTCTGTTCTTATATGTTTTTACACACTGCCCACGCCTGGGTAAAATGCCGTAGTTTGCTTTAAAGCTAAATTCAATGGCAGGGTCCCTGCAGGTACAATTCCAATTAACCACGGTTGTTGCAGCAATAAGTAACAGCTATAAGGTAGATATTGTATATTACATTAGTGATAATAGTCTATTGCAAAAACTGGTAACTATGCCACATGTACTGTTGCCTTGTTGGTCTTCAGTGAGTGGCAGGCACATAGTACTATCACGCGTACACTATCAATGCCATGCAAGCTCTTTTTTTCAAATAAGAAGTTGCTATGCTTTACACACACCATTGAGCTCAACTGTAGACAGGATGTAGTGAATGAGTGTGGTGGAAATAAAGAAATGAACATGGTCAACCAGGTTAGTTAAGGATGGAAACTTCAGTCCTGCTCTCAACTGCCCGTACAGCCAGAGAGATGAGAGAATGGTTGAGACGGTGAGTGGAACACACAGTAAGAGGTTTGTGGCCGGATCTTTCCTGTCCCTGGCAGGCTGATAATAGACACTCAAGAGAGGAGCCACACAGTAACCTTTGAGTTTCTTGTTGGTTGGTCAAGTTGCTAACGGAAAATTATGTTTCTGCAGCACAAAACGAACAAGGACAGGAAGAGCTAGACTGTGACATCCTGTTTGTACAAGCATGAGTGTACCTGTGTGTGTGTGTGACATAGCGAGAGAGAGTGAGAGAGAGAGAGAGAGAGAGAGAGAGAGAGAGAGAGAGAGCAATACAGAAATACGCTACGGAGAAAGAAGGAACAGCCAAGTCAGAAATCAGCTTAAAGTAATTGAAGAATCCATAGAAACTAACCACTTCTGGGAAAAATGGAAAACTCTGAACAAACAACAACACAAGGAGTTATCTATCCAAAATGAAGATGTATGGATGAACCACTTCTCCAATCTTTTTGGCTCTATAACAAAGAACAAACAGCAAAACATTTACACTACCGTTCAAAAGTTTGGGGTCACTTAGAAATGCCCTTGTTTTAGACCTGGGCCCTGACAGTAAATCTCAGTAAGACAAAAGTAATGGTGTTCCAAAAAAGTCCAGTTGTCAGGACCACAAATACAAATTCCATCTAGACACCGTTGCCCTACAGCACACAAAAAAACAATACATACCTCAGCCTAAACATCAGCGCCACAGGTTACTTCCACAAAGCTGTGAACGATTTGAGCGACAAGGCAAGAATGCCGCGAAAAAGGAACATAAAATTTGACATACCAATTAGGATCTGGCTAAAAATACTTGTTCAGTGCAACCAACCAAGAATTCACAAAATGGGACAATCACCAAATTGAGACTCTGCATTCAGATTCTGCAAAAATGTAATCAGTGTACAAAGTAAAACACCAAATAAGGCATGAATTAGGCCAATACCCGCTAATGATCAAAATCCAGAAAAGAGACGTTAAATTCTACAACCACCTAAAAGGAAGAGATTCCTAAACCTTCCACAACAAAGCCATCACCTACAGAGAAATTAACCTGGAGAAGAGTCCCCTAAGCAAGCTGGTCCTAGGGCTTTGTTCACAAACACAAACAGATCCCACAGAGCCCCAGGACAGCAACACAATTAGACCCAACCAAATCATGAGAAAACAAAAAGATAATTACTTGACAGATTGAAAATAATTTACAAAAAAACTGAGCAAACTAGAATGCTATTTGGCACTAAACAGAGAGTGCACAGTGGCAGAATACCTGGCTACTGTGACTGACCCACAAATCTTTGACTATGTACAGACTCAGTGAACATGGCCTTGCTATTGAGAAAGGCCACCGAAGGCAGACCTGGCTCTCAAGAGAAGACAGGCTATGTGCACACTGCCCACAAAAGGAGGTGGAAACTGAGCTGCACTTCCTAACCTCCTGCCAAATATATGACCATATTAGAGACACATTTTCCCTCAGATTACACAGACCCACAAAGAATTCTAAAACAAATCCAATTTTGATAAACTCCCATATCTGTTGGGTGAAATACCACAGTGTGCCATCACAGCAGCAAGATTTGTGACCTGTTGCCACAAGAAAAGGGCAACCAGTGAAGAACAAACACCATTGTAAATAAAACCTAAATTTCTGTTTATTTATTTTCTATTTTGTACTTTAACTATTTGCACATCATTACAACACTATATATAGACATAATATGACATTTGAAATGTCTTTATTCTTTTGGAACTTTTGTGAGTCTAATATTTACTGTTATTTTGTATTGTTTATTTCACTTTTGTTTATTATCTATTTCACTTGCTTTGTCAATGTAAACATATGTTTCCCATGCCAATAAAGCCCCTTAAATTGAATTGAACTGATAGAGAGAGAAAGAGAGGGATACATTACTGCTTGTTAGAGGGTACAATACCCATTATGTCTATGAGATCTAAAGTTTATTTTAATTCTAGCTGCCACTGTTGCATTTTAAGCTATGGACCACCCTTATCACCCTAGTTGATACATTGTAAAAAGCTCAGAATAGCTTCATGTTATTTTCTGTTATTCACAGGAGAAACTTGACCAAGCTGTCCCTGCTCTTCAATCACATGCTCTGGGAGCTAAGGGCCATGTTTCCAGAGGGAAGCTTTCAAGGCAACACCTTTAGGCTGACTAAGACAGAGGCTGGAGAGTTCTGGAGGCGAGAATTTGGAAACAAGTGAGTGTTGGGTGGGGTAACAGTGGAACTAGAATGGAATAAGGGACGTGGGCTTGACAGAACATTCCACAAATAGGAACAGTCTATTTGTATGTACACCACTGGTCAAAAGTTTTTGTTCACCTACTCATTCAAGGATTCTTCTTTATTTTGACTATTTTCTAGATTGTAGAATAATAGTGAAGACATCAAAACTATGAAATAACACATATGGAATCATGTAGGAACCAAAAAAGTGTTAAACAAATCAAAATATATTTTATATTTGAGATACTTCAAATAACCACCCTTTGCCCTGATGACAGTTTTGCACACTCTTGACATTCTCTCAACCAGCTTCACCTGGAATGCTTTTCCAACAGTCTTGAAGAAGTTCCCACATATACTGAGTACTTGTTGGCTGCTTTCCTTTCACTCTGTGGTCCGACTCATCCCAAACCATCTCAATTTGGTTGAGGTCGGGGGATTGTGGAAGTCAGGTCATCTGATGCAGCCCTCCATCTCCTTCTTGGTAAAATAGCCCTTACACAGCCTGGAGGTGTGTTTTGGGTCATTGTCCTGTTGAAAAACAAATGATAGTCCCACTAAGCCCAAACCAGATGGGATGGCGTATCGCTGCAGAATGCTGTGGGAGCCATGCTGGTTAAGTGTGCCTTGAATTCCAAATAAATCACAGACACTGTCACTAGCAAAGTACCCCCACATTACAACACCTCCTCCTCCATGCTTTACAGTGGGAAATACACATGCGGAGATCATCCGTTCACCCACACCGCATCTCACAAAGAGATGGCAGGTTGGAACCAAAAATCTCCAAAGGAAAAGGACACATTTCCACCGGTCTAATGTCCATTTCTCATGTTTCTTGGCCCAAGCAAGTCTCTTCTTATTATTGGTGTCCTTTAGTAGTGATTTCTTTGCAGCAATTCGACCATGAAGGCCTGATTCACACAGTCTCCCCTGAACAGTTGATGTCGAGATGTGTCTGTTACTTGAACTCTGTGAAGCATTTATTTGGGCTGCAATTTCTGAGGCTGGTAACGCTAATGAACTTATCCAGAGGTAACTCTGGGTCTTCCATTCCTGTGACGGTCCTCAAGAGAGCCAGTTTAATCATTGCGCTTGATGTGTTTTGCGACTGCACTTGAAGAAACTTTAAAAGTTCTTGAAATTTTCCGTATTGACTGACCATGTCTTAAAGTAATGATGGACTGTACTTTGTCATTGCTTATTTGAGCTGTTCTTGCCATAATATGGACTTGGTCTTTTACCAAATAGGGCTATCTTCTGTGTACCACCCCTAACTTGTCACAACACAACTGATTGGTTCAAACACATTAAGCAGGAAAGAAATTCCACAAATCAACTTTTAAGAAGGCACACCTGTTAATTGAAATGCATTCCAGGTGACTACCTCATGAAGCTGATTGAGAGAATACCAAGAGTGTGCAAAGATGTCATCAAGGCAAACAGTGGCTATTTGAAGAATCAAAATATTTTTTGTTTACCCCATGATTCCATGTGTTATTTCATTGTTTTATGTCTTCACTGTTATTCTACAATGTAGAAAATAGTAAAAATGAATAAAAACCCTTGAGTGAGTCGGTGTTCTAAAACTTTTGACTGGTGGTGTAGGCAGTTTTTTTCTAGTCTTGTGAAAAGTATTCTGTTCCTCCACTTGCGTTTTCACTCCTCTCACTTTCACACTCGTTCTCTCTCTCATTTTCCTTCTTCCTTTATCTCACACCCCTCTCTCCCTTTCCTCCCCTCCTCTCCTCCCCTCCTCTCCCTCTCCTCCCCTCCTCTCGTTCTCTCTCCCTCTCCTCCCCTCCTCTCCTCTCCTCCTCTCCTCTCCTCCCCTCCTCTCGTTCTCTCTCCTAGGTGTATTGTGCAGTGGAGCAGTTTTAAGCAGCATCTCCGTAGGGTCCATGGCTTTGAAGAGGGGATGGAGTCCATGGCTCTAAAGTCCACTGTAGATCTCACCTGTAATGACCACATCTCAGTGTTCGAGTTTGACATCTTCACCAGGCTATTCCAGGTACGTGTGATCCATATATGTTAGCCCTGTTCTAAGTAGCCCTACATCCTGGTTAATTAGACACCTCGCATAATGTTCAGTGAACATGCATTCTGTCACTTTCCAAGACGTCTCTCCCATTCTTTCTCTCCCACTGTCTAAACAAAGCCAAAACATTCCAAAGTGGAAAGAAATAACACATATTTCAACTGATAGTAAATATGTCCTCCCCTCTCCTGTCAGCCCTGGAGGTCTCTTCTGAGGAACTGGAACCAGTTGGCAGTGACCCACCCCGGCTACATGGCCTTCCTCACCTACGACCAGGTCAAAGCCCGCCTCCAAAACTACCTGCACCAGCCCGGGAGGTGAGGACAGGAGAGATTGTTTGGAGGTGGATGGGTTGGGGTGTGGCGAGAGAGAGTAGATGAAGGGAAGGAACCGCGGGATAGGAAGGACTCAGGAGAAAAGAGAGGAGATGTACCATACCCTACAACAATATCTGCAATGATTACTTTTAATGGGACACACTGTCATTATAATTATAGTGATAGTAAAGAATGATACCTAGATAAGTAGAGGTAACTGCCAAAATAATGGAAACACTTGAAGAAATGAGGGGTACAAAGTATAATGAAAGAAGGTGCTTCCACACAGGTGTGGTTTCTGAGCTAATTAAGCAATTGGCATCCCATTATGCTTAGGGTCATGTACAAAAATGCTGGGCAGGCCATTATTTTGCCCATTATTTTGGCTACTATGGCTGTAAGATGACACCCACTGGGCATGAGAGGTCACTGAATGGTTTGATGAGCATGAAAACAATGTAAACCATATGCCATGGCCATCTCAGTCACCAGATCTCAACCCAATTGAACACTTATGGGAGATTCTGGAGCGGCACCTGAGGCACCGTTTTCAACCACCATCAACAAAACACCAAATTATTGAATTTCTCATGGAAGAATGGTGTCGCATCCTTCCAACAGAGTTCCAGACACTTGTAGAATCTATTCCAAGGATGCATTGAAGCTGTTCTGGCTCGTGGTGGCCCAACGCCCTGATAAGATACAGAGTTGGTGTTTCCTTTATTTTGGCGGTTACCTGTATTTCATGGTCAAATCTGTATGTACTTCAGTAAAGACATTTCCCTGTGAACTCTGTATCTCTGTCCAGCTACATCTTCCGTCTGAGCTGCACTCGGATGGGCCAGTGGGCCATTGGTCATGTGACTGGTGATGGCGGCATCGTACAGACGATCCCCCAGAATACACCTCTCTACCAGGCCCTCATCCAGGGCTTCAGGGAGGGCTGGTGAGTAAACACACACACATGGACACACCACAGGAGGTTGGTGGAACCTTAATTGGGGAGGACAGGCTTGTGGTCATGACTGGAGTGTAATCAGTGGAATGGTATGAAATACATCAAACACATGGTTTCCAGGTGTTTGATGCCATTTCATTTGCGCCGTTCCGGCCGTTATTATGAGCCGTTCTCCCCTCAGGAGCCTCCACTGACACACACACCAGTGATGCGCGGGTTGACTCATAAAAAAAGGTGGTTATATCTGTGGGGTGGGTTCAGGGTCATTAACTATTGTGTGGATGAAGGGTGGCTGGGTGGCGGGCAGTTCAATAAAGAGAAAACAGTACCTTAAAAAATCCACAAACATTGAGGTTTTAATTGAATTATATTAGGCCTTCTGGCAATGGCTTTAGAGCATATGCCTAAGCTTTAGGGCCTAACTGTACGAGTGCTAAATAGTGTACACTCCAATCGCTGAATGCTTATGGTAACTGGCAGAAAAAGCTCACTTCAATACATGGAGGCAAAAATGTGCTAAATAGTGTACACTCCAATCGCTAAATGCTTATGGTAACTGTCAGAAAAAGCTCACTTCAATACATGGAGGCAAAAATGTGCTAAATAGTGTACACTCCAATCGCTAAATGCTTATGGTAACTGTCAGAAAAAGCTCACTTCAATACATGGAGACAAAAAGGACAACGCCAGAGTTTAATTCAATTAGAGAAAAGCTGTGAAATGAAGAGTTGAAGATAAAGAGAAGGGAAAAGTCATGTTTGGGAAAGATTTGTGAAGTGATAACAGAGGATGATAGCAGTGCCGGTTATGTGATTTATGTGTGATGATTGTGAGACTATACAAATTCCACAGTCAGAAGATGGGGACTTCAAATAGGCCCATGGCAAGTCAAAGGAACTGTAGCCTACTGTTCAAATGTGTTCAATGGAAACCTAAATCTGGACACTAACAGTACGTCTATAGCCTCTCACATAGCCTTAATAACAACTCCTGCAGAATTAAGCATTTCTTGATACACCAAATGTAGGCAAAATTTTGACTTGGGAACAGGAGGTGTGGTGGTTCATTTCTTTACTATCAAATGAGGAGAGACAAACTTATCACACAAGTCAGAGTTATACTTAAACTAAATCTTTAATAGTGAGAGCTTTGCAATAGCAATGACTTGTCAACGATTCACCATTTCTAATGATCCGTTGAGAGTGGCGAGACAAAAGTACAAAGGTATTTTATAGCCAAGATACACCCCCTTTCAACCTACATGACGAACAACAGATACATCGAATGTGTCACAAGGTTAAGACTCCAAACTGGAACCATCTCTCCCTGGCACGGTATAGAGCAGAAAAGTTAACTCATGCTCTGGAATGCTCTTTAGGTTTTATCACCCAAAGACATCGTACATTTGCTCTGTCAGTGTTATCTCCCAGAGGCCCATCCTCAGTAGAACACACACAATAGTTAACAGAATACTCTGTTCTGTCGAATAAAACAACCATTTGATGCAATAAAAGCATTATAACATAATCTTGCAATTTTTCCATGACAGAGTGCTGATGGTTTATTAAAAATTGTGGGCGGGTGCAGGTGAACAAACAGCTGACCAACACTCACACACAACATTTGCACAGGCCTGTAATTGTTTTGCATAATGTGTGCGTAATTCTGTGTTGTGTTTGTCTGCAGCTATCTTTACCCTGACGGACGTGATGTGAACCCAGACCTCACCAGTCTGTGTGAACCAGCACAGAGAAGCAGGGTCAAAGTCACAGAGGACGAGTATGAGATGTACTGTGAGATGGGTAGTGCCTTCCAGCTGTGTAAGATCTGTACAGAGAGAGACAAGGACACACGCATCCAGCCCTGCGGACACCTGCTGTGCCAACCCTGCCTCACAGGATGGCAGGTATGCCTGCTCTGTGATTGACGACGTCACCAACAAAATCCTCAAAGTCAAACCACACATCGTTCACTCACACAATGTCTCTGACATCACCCAGCCACATCCTCTTGTATTAATATACATCATCAACATACCAATTTGGGTTAACTGTATGGAATTGTTTTTTGGTCAGACAGTTAATGTCTTCCCATCCACCTGTCAATCAGTCAGTTAGTCAGTTAGTTAGTCAGTCAGTCAGTTAATCTGTCAGTCAGTTTGTCAGTAGGCTAGTCTGTCCATCTGTGCGTCAGTCAGTGAGCCAGCCCCTACACATCAGTAGGTGAACCGGCGTAGCAGCATGTAGAGCAGTATTATTGGCCATCGTGTCCTAACATGTGGGTTAGGACTTCCTGTGTGAGCCGAAGCGTACATCCTCCTCATGCTACACTCACACTGAGGGAACTCACCCTTAGAGTTTCCACTCCTCACCGGGTCACACACTCTCACACACTGACACACACTGTCACAGTCACACTTCAGGGGACAAGAAGACACAATAGAATAGATTTGAACAGAATACTCCGGTTTTTACCAAAGTGAACTACGGTAGAATGCTCAATCTTAGTTTGATATGCTAAATCAGTTGCTTTACTGTAAGTGTAGCTTCATGCAAATAACACACAGAACGGACATTATTACGGGTATTGTACTTTCAGCATGGGAAATATATCTGCTCAGGAATGCTCTTGACAAATTACTGCAGCATCATCCCAGGGATCTTTTTGACATATGGCAATCATTTTTCTCTCTGCATTGTTGGGAAGGGCCCGGAAGTATTTCACTGTTAGTCTATACCTGTTGTTACGAAGTTTGTGACAAATAAAATGTGAATTGATTTGATACAACAATACAGAAACGTACACAGACACGTGAGTTTCCACACATTAACAGACAGTACAGATGTGTAGATCATGTTTATTCTGTTTAACCTGGTGTCCTCATTCCATGTGATGCAGAAGTCGGATGGACACACCTGCCCATACTGTCGCTGTGACATCAGAGGGACAGAGTCCATCCTGGTGGAGCCTTACCTGTCTGTCAGCGAGGAAGAGGAAGATGAAGATGACCTGGAGGATGTACAGCTAGTCATGAAAAACCTGGCCTATATGAAGAGGGTGTGTTTTGTTGTGTGTGGGGGTGGGGTGGGGTGGGATTCTCTTTTACTGTCTCTGCCTCGGGGGGGTTTCTCTTGCATTGACTCTCCTTTCAACTTCTCTCTCTCTCTCTCTCTCACTCTCTCTCTCTCTCTCTCTCTCTCTCTCTCTCTCTCTCTGATGCAGATGTCGTCTGAAGAGTACCAGTTCCCCAGCTCTCGCCTCGTTCCACCCCTCCCTCCCAAACACAGCACCTTCTCCCACTGCCCTTCCCCACAAGCCCCCTTACGGCCCTCCGATATACTGGCCGAAAACTCCCACTCTAACTCGAGTTCTGTAAGTTCCCTCATACACACACTCTACAGAATTGATAGTAACAGTACCACAATGGAAAGAAGAAGTTTAACCCATATTCACTGATAACTGGGGCTTCGGTAGACAGCTAAAAGTGTGTCCTTATTCCACCACAGGCTCACAGTGACACCCCCTCAGACAGAGCGCTCACACACACCACTGCCAGCACTAACAGGTGAGCTCTAAATGCCTACTGCAGTGGATGGATAACTGCATTTTAGGCTTTTAAGACTTATGGAAGATGTCTGTCAGAAATAAAATAATTGTGTACTGTTGCCTACATCCTAAAGAAGCTCAGGAGATAAAATAGGGCAATGTAAAAAATGTTAGCTCACTGTTTGTTCCTCCCTTGGTCTGATGTTTACTGGCTGTAGCCATACAGTTTTCTGAATCCATTTTTTAGAAACAGTTTTGGTTTGTATGCTTTGCTCAATAACCTGAAACCTCACCACTTTGTGTGTGACCTAATGCTACACAACTAAATCAAATCCATTTGGTTACAGTACTTCCTCATTGAATTTGATTGACAGCTCTTGTGTTCGGTCTCCTCTCCTTAAGATGCCAGTGGGAGGAGCTAGCTAGTAGTGAGGAGGAGAATTCTGGGGGGTTCAGACAACCGCCCACACTCCCAATCTCTCACAGGCCAGCCATGCCTGTCCCCAATGGGACTTTCAAAAAGTGTGTGTTTATTATTAGTGTAAATGTGGCCACAAGTACCATGTTTTAATTGTAAACATTATTTGTATAGCACCTTGTATTCAGTATTAGCTTTCCAAAGTGTTAAAACATGACGGTGGTGAATGCTGTTGTTGTGTTCTCTGTGTAACAGTGAGGATTCTGTCTCAAAGCCAAACCTCCCCTCCTGTTCCGTCTCCTCCCAGTCCTGTGGAGAGGGTGAGTATCGGAGAGGAGGGGGGAGGGAGTGGAGGGCTGTTCTATCCCATAATAAAGTATTTTACAGGGGCTTTTCCACTTACTGTAACACACACTTGACCCCTCACTAACCTCTCTCTATCTATCGATAGATATCGATCTATTGATCTATTGATCTATTGATCTAACATTTCTCTTGAAGGTGGAGCAGCCTGGGAAGGGGCTTCAGATTCAGTGAAACAGAAGAAGAGGTATAAAGAAAGGAGTGAAAGGATGTCAGAGCTCGGGTACAGCCAGAGAGAGCGGGAGAGAACCATGTCCTCCTGACGCTGGGAGAAAAGATAAGCACAACATCTCTGACTCAAGAATGGATGGATAATAGGAATAAGAAAGGTTGATTTCCACTGTTCCTGATAAACAGCCATTGTTAATCTTATGTACCTTATGAATATGTATCTTATGTATGCCTTAATATGGAGGGAGAATGCCCTGTTGATAAACTAATAATGACATCAAAGTGAATGGAGAAGGACAGACTGATGGAGCAACTCACTGATGCCCTCTGCTGCACAGCAAACAGAGTAAGCTGCTGCACAGCAAACAGAGTAAGCTGCTGCACAGTTCCAAAAACAAGTAAAATTATTTCATTGCTTGATGTGTGTATGTAGGGCATTGAAAATATGCTACCTCCTAATTTACCCCATACTTAAAACATATTGTCCAGGATGTATGACTAGTACGGTATATAGCCTGCATACTATAGTTGTATGTTAATATGATCAAACATGAAACCCAAATAAAACTTTTGCACCTCCATCATACCAATACAAATGCACATAGTAATGAAAGTGTAGTTCCTAAGACAGACAGACGGAAGATAGTGTAACTTCAGGCTTTATTGTGTTTGACATGCTTACACTCTGTGCTGATTCCACTTTAGTATCAAACTAGGAGGAGAGAGAGAGAAAGAGAGAGAGAGGAAGAGTTTGGAGGAGTGGAGGTCTGAGAGACAGGGAGGAAGAGTTTGGAGGAGTGGAGGTCTGAGAGACAAGGAGGAAAGCAGCTAGTGTTGTTACATGTTGGCCTTCATGGTCTCATCGATCCAGGGGAGGAACTCACACACTTTGACATAGACTCCGGGGTATCCGGGCACGGCACAGCCCTGACCCCAGGACACCAGGCCATGAACCTCACCCAAACACACTAGACCACTTCCAGAGTCCCCCTGAGAGAGAGAGAAAAAGAGAAGGAGAGAGAGAGAGAGAGAGAGAGTGTGAGAGAGAGAGAGTGTGTGAGAGAGAGTGTGAGAGAGAGTGTGAGAGAGGTAAGGAATCATTTCAAGGTGATCCTAATATGTACCACTGTGTTTTATAAATGACTAAACGGTCTCATCAAAAAGGTGTCATATACTGTACGTACGTTGCATGCGTCTCTGCCTCCGTCCATGTATCCGGCACACACCATCCTGCGGGTGAGCATGCCAGGGTAGGCCATCTCACACTTCTCATCCTCCAGTATGGGCACATCCAGACACTGCAGACGGGCGGGCATGTTTACTGAGAAGGAAGTAAAAGGCAGGGAGATTTAGTTATTTAATATAACTTATCCGTAGTCATACCTCTTCTCCGGGTGAGGCGTGTGTTGTTAGAGTGTGTGTGGATAAAAGTACTGAGGGCATAATTCATGTTGGTAAAGTTTGTTTGGTATAGTGTGTTTGGGTGTAATTTCTGTGGTTATAGTTTTGTAAAGGTAAAATGCAGGGGTATTTGGTCCGTCTCACCCTCCTCTCCGGTGGCGATGTTGCCCCAGCCAGAGACAGAGCAGGGGAGGCCTGCGTATGGGCAGCTGGTGGGCAGCGGGATGGGCTTTACGTAATCAGTGATTTCCACAGGGTGGAACAGCTTGATCAGCATCATGTCATAGTCCAGCGTCTGGTAGTCATAGCTACAGAGAGAAGAGAGAGAGGCCAAGGGATTTTTATTGAATCATGTAATGTGATAAAACTCCATTCAGCCTCGGTTCGGTAGTTAAAATGGCTTCCCTAAAGTGATGTGTAAGGGGTAAGTGTGGGTGTAGCTTGCCTGGGATGCCAGATTATGTTTTGAGTCTTCATGAGCTGCTCAGTTCCCTCAAACACACGCAGGTTGTGCTCTCCAAGCATGATCTGCATAGCGTAGGGGCTGAGAGAGAAGGACGAAGGAGAGAAAGGGCAGATGAAGGAGAGGAGGAAGAGGTGGTGAAAGACAGGGTGATTACAACTTTGATTACAGAGAAACCTCATGTCAGTTTGATAAGATTCAGTGTCACACTGCGGAAGACATAGAAGAGCCCTCCTTTTGGTCCATATTGGCCCGAAATCTGGTGTTCTGCCCCTGAGCAATGCGTTTAACCCACTGTTCCACGGGTGCCGAAGACGTGGATGTCGATTAAGGCAGCTCCCCGTACCTCTCTGATTCAGAGGGGTTGTGTTAAATGCAGAAGACACATTTCAGTTGAATGTATTCAGTTGTACAACTGACTAGGTATCCCCTTTCCCTCCCCTGCCCTCCACCCTTACTCACTTGTACCAGCAGTGAGCGACAGAGAGCACCCACTGCTCATTGATGAGCACGGCTCCGCAGAAGTGGTACCCGTAGTTGAGGGAGGCCATCCAGGGTCGGGAGTGAGGTTCACACTCCTGGCCACCGATGATCTTACCATCCTCACGGGGCACTGCCGCTGAAACACACAGAGAGAGACACCATACAGAGAGAGTGGTCACAAGAGGGGAGAGATGAGGACATTGTTGCACTCTGAATAGTATTCATCAGAATTGTTCTACCTCACATAGAAACAGCCTGTTTAGTAAAAACGTTGAAAGCTCTTATAAGCTATATGTAAGATTAATATTCCCTACAAATAGTTTGTGATATATAATTGGTAGAGTATATTAAAGTACTGTGTGTGTGTGTGTGTGTGTGTGTGTGTGTGTGTGTGTGTGTGTGTGTGTGTGTGTGTGTGTGTGTGTGTGTGTGTGTGTGTGTGTGTGTGTGTGTGTGTGTGTGTGTGTGTGTGTGTGTGTGTGTGTGTGTGTGTGCGTTTAATTACCAGCAGCTCCAACCAGCAGTATCAGAGCGAGCAGTCTCATGGTGTCTGTCTGTCCGGTGAACACTGGCTGATCAAAGACACCTGGACACGCGCATGGACTTTATTTATACACACCCTATCAGCCCCCCCACCCATACCTTACCTCCCCCACCCCTCACACCCTACCTTACCTCCCCTACCCCTCACACCCTACCCCTCCCCTACCCCTCACACACTATCTGCACTGCCCTCCCATGTGCTCACAACATTCACTCTACCCCACTGACCACCATAATCACCTCCCCCTCCCCTTACTCAGCCTTATCCCTAAACACACAAGCATACAAGGGCCACAATATTTTATTTAATGCACCTGCATACACTTCGCAACATACACGCCCTTCCGTATTTATTTGGATAGTGAAGCTAAAACTATTATTTTGGCTCTATACTTCAGCATTTTGGATTTGAGATCACATGTTTTATATAAGCCGACAGTACAGAATGTCACCTTCAATTTGAGGGTGCTTCATACATATCTGTTTTACCATTTCGAAATGATAGTACTTTATGTATCTAGTCCTCCCATTTGAAGGTGTCAGAAGTATTGAGAGTGTTGTAGTGTGCCATCTGATTAGCTTAATATAAGGAATTTCATGTATAGCATTTTCTTTGACTTTGTACTTTTACTCAAAAAATGTTCCACCCCTGCTAAATCAAGTTTGTGACTCTACAAACTTGTTGCATGCATTTTCAGTTTGTTTTGGTTGTGTTTCAGATTATGTTGTGCCCAGTAGAAATTAATGGTACATAATGTATTGTCATTTTGGAGTCACTTTTGTTGTTAATAAGAATATAATATGTTTCTGAACACTTCTACATTCATCTGGATGTTACCATGATAATCATGAAGGAATCTTGAATAATTATGAGTGATAAAGATACAGATGCATGAATATCATAACTCCAAGAAAATCCTAACCTCCCCTGTTATTTGTAATGGTGAGAGGTTAACATGTTTTGGGGGCATGTGTTATGGTGAGTGAATGAGGACCCAAAAGCAAACTAACTTAAACAGAGCTTCTTTAATAACCAAACATAGGTAGGCTCAGATAGACCGGCAGATTCCGACAGGACAGGACAAGGTTACAGCAAACATGACGATAGTCTGGCTCAGGCATGAAACACAACAAACAAGAATCCGACAAGGACAGGAACAGAAACAGAGAGAGATATAGGGACCTAATCAGAGGGAAAAAGGGAACAGGTGGGAAACGGGGTGAATGGGTAGTCAGAGGAGACAAGGAACAGCTGGGGGAAAGCGGGGGAGAAAAGGTAACCTAACAACGACCAGCAGAGGGAGACAGGGTGAAGGGAAAGGACAGAGACAAGACACAACATGACAGTACATGACAGCATGACCTTTGTCCTTCTGTAACATCATTATTCATTCATTATTTTTTATTTATTTATTTATTTCACCTTTATTTAACCAGGTAGGTTAGTTGAGAACAAGTTCTCATTTACAACTGCGACCTGGCCAAGAAAAAGCAAAGCAGTGTGACAAAAACAACAACACAGAGTTACACATAAACAAACGTACAGTCAACAACACAAAATAAAAGAAAAATAGAAAAAGCTATGTACAGTGTGTGCAAATGTAGAAGAGTAGGGAGGTAGGCAATAAATAGGTCCTAGAGGCAAAAATAATTACAATTTAGCATTAATACAATACGGTAAGCTGCTCAGACAGCTGATGCTTAAAGTTAGAGAGGGAGATATAAGACTCCAGCTTCAGCGATTTTTGCAATTTGTTCCAGTCATTGGCAGCAGAGAACTGGAAGGAAAGGCAGCCAAAGGAAGTGTTGACATTGGGGATGACCAGTGCAATGTACCTGCTGGAGCACGTGCTAAGGGTGGGTGTTGCTATGGTGACCAGTGAGCTGAGATAAGGCGGGGCTTTACCTAGCAAAGACTTATAGATGACCTGGAGCCAGTGGGTTTGGCAACGGATATGTAGTGAGGGCCAGCCAACGAGAGCATACAGGTCACGGTGGTGGGTAGTATATGGGGCTTTGGTGATAAAACGGATGGCACTGGGATAGACTAAATCCAGTTTGCTGAGTAGAGTGTTGGGGGCTATTTTGTAAATGACATCACCGAAGTCCAGGATTGGTAGGATAGTCCGTTTTACGATGTTATGTTTGGCAGCATGAGTGAAGGAGACTTTGTTGCGAAATTGGAAGCCGATTCTAGATTTAATTTTGGATTGGAGATGCTTAATATGAGTCTGGAAGGAGAGTTTACAGTCTAACCAGACAGGTTAGACTAGGTCAGAACCATCCAGAGTAGTGATGCTAGTCGGGCAGGAGGGTGTGGGCAGCAATCGGTTGAAGAGCATGCACTTAGTTTTACTAGCATTTAAATGCAGTTGGAGGCCACGAAGGAGTGTTGTATGGCGTTGAAGCTCGTTTGGAGGTTAGTTAGCACAGTGTCCAAAGAAGGGCCAGATGTATACAGAATGGTGTCGTAAGAGAATCACCAGCAGCTAGAGCGACATCATTGATATATACAGAGAAAAGAGTCGGCCTGAGAATTGAGCCCTGAGGCACCCCCATAGACACTGCCAGAGGTCCGGACAACAGGCCCTTCGATTTGAGACACTGAACTATATCTGAGAAATAGTTGGTGAATCAGGCGAGGCAGTCATAAGAATAAGAATGCGGTGAATGACAGAGTCGAAAGCTTTGGCCAGGTTGATGAAGACGGCTGCACAGTACTGTCTTTTATCAATGGCGGTTATGATATCGTTTAGGACCTTGAGCGTGGCTGAGGTGCCCCCATGACCTGCTCGGAAACCAGATTGCATAGTGGAGAAGGTACGGTGGGATTCGAAATGGTCGGTGATCTGTTTATTAACTTGGCATTCAAAGATTTTAGAAAGACAGGGCAGGATGGTTATAGGTCTATAACAGTTTGGGTCTAAGGTATCTCCCCCTTTGAAGTGGGGGATGACCGCGGCAGCTTTCCAATCTTTGGGGATCCCAGACGATACGAAAGAGAGGTTGAATAGGCTAGTAATAGGATTATCTGTAATCAAGGTAGCATCCACATTAATGTAGAAGTGTTCGGGAACATCTTACTTACAATAAAACTGACTTGACTCCAAAATGACACAATACATTATTTACCATTTGCACAACATAATCTGAAACACAACCAAAACAAACTGAAAATGCATGCAACAAGTTTGTAGAGTCATAAGCTTGATGTAATCATTGTGTGCTAGAATTATGGGACCAAATACTCAACTTTTGATTAAATGAAATACACTATAAGTGATGGGGTGACTAGATACAAAAAGTGCATTCATTTCTAAATGGTAAAACAGATATGTATGAAAGCACGCTAAAATAAAAGGTGAAAGTCTGTACTGTTGCCTCATACACTACATGACCAAATGTATGTGGACACCTGCTTTTGTGGCCTGCCATTTGCAGCTGAGCCATTGTTGCTCCTAGAGGTTTCCACTTCACAATAACAGCACTTACAGTTGACAGGGGCAGCTCTAGCAGGGCAGACATTTGACGAACTGACTTGTTGGAAAGGTGGCATCCTATGACGGTGCCACATTAAAGGTCACTGAGCTCTTCGGTACGGGCAATTCTACTGCAAATGTTTATACATCTGTCAGCAACAGGTGTTGCTGAGCCAAATCCACTCATTTGAAGGGGTGTCCACATACGTTTGGCCATGTAGTGTATAAAACATTTGTTCTCAAATCCAAAATGTTTGAGTATAGAACATTTTTATCTTCACTGCCCAAATAAATACGTAGGGGACTGTACACCTAACTGATGATTAACCAGTAGCTGGCAAACTGAATGTGACAGACATTTAGCCTTTTAAGTGGCATGTGGCACACAAGGACATGTACCCATGGCTGGCCATATGCAGTATCAAAAGGACCACGGCTACTTAACAGCCCTTGCTCATCCCACAATGTCTATTTACTTTCCAATGTTGCATCTTACAGAACAACCAATTATTCTGTTGAATGTACTGATTGCATAACATTTTAAATGTAAAAATCATCTTTCTGTCTGGTTCTATTCAAATTTTACTCATAGAGCCTTCCTTATCTCTGCTACTATTCTTTAGTACTCTTGGTATGCCCTTGAATATAGGCCAGGGGCTGTGAGAGAAATGGCCACCTGTGATGTTAGAACTAGTACCTGAAAAGTACAGCAACCTTTTCCCCCCCACTTCTTTGAGGTGTTGCAAGAGGTCTCGATGATCCTACCACTCTGACAATCTGGCCAACAGCACAACTGTTTCAACAGGAAACTATTTCTGTCCAAAGTCCCAAGGTTGAGATAGCTGTGACTTATTCCAATAACAAAATGTCTCAAACGCCATGATGAAATTGGCGTGAGGATCGGGTACCTGGTAGAATATAAGGGGAGTTTGTGATAAGCTGAGGCATGATGGGGCAGGAGAGTTTGGGGTGGGGCATCAGGCACGAGAGACTTGGAAAGGGGGCAGGGCAGGTTGGAGGGATATCAGTTGAGATAAATGTATAAATGTAGAGAATCGCAGAGTGCACATGTCCAGTCTGGTGAATGAAGACTTGTCTCAGCAGCACGATGATTGGCCTGATTGTACTCACACTCCTGGGGGCTGCAGGTAACAAACACACGCATAGAGACTCGCATAGAGACTCGCATAGAGAGTCGCATAGAGACTCGCATAGAGACACGCATAGAGACTCGCATAGAGACTCGCATAGAGACACGCATAGAGACTCGCATAGAGACTCGCATAGAGACTCGCATAGAGACACGCATAGAGACTCGCATAGAGACACGCATAGAGGCTCGCATAGAGACTCGCATAGAGACTCGCATAGAGACACGCATAGAGGCTCGCATAGAGACTCGCATAGAGACTCGCATAGAGACACGCATAGAGACACGCATAGAGACTCGCATAGAAACTCGCATAGAGACACGCATAGAGACACGCATAGAGACTCGCATAGAGACTCGCATATCAAATCAAATCAAATCAAATCTAATTGATTTATATAGCCCTTCGTACATCAGCTGATATCTCAAAGTGCTGTACAGAAACCCAGCCTAAAACCCCAAACAGCAAGCAATGCAGGTGTAGAAGCACGAGAGATTTGCATAGAGACACGCATAGAGACACGCATAGAGACTCGCATGGAGACACGCATAGAGACACGCATAGAGACACGCATAGAGACACACATAGAGACACGCATAGAGACACACATGTTTTACAGACAATGTGGACATCAGCTTAATGTTCTCCTTTTGCCCATCTTGTATAATATAACATTATCTCTAACCTCTGCATCTCTCTGTCTTCTGTTACCTTCTGTCATGCTTTCTGAACACTACTCCCTTTCTCCATCCTACTCTCTTTCTCCTCTGACCCTCCCTCTCCCTTCCACTCCTTCCCTCCCTCAGCGGCAGCTCCTATGGATGACAGGATCGTGGGGGGTTATGAGTGTGAGGCTCACTCCCAGCCCTGGCAAGCCTCTCTGAACATCGGCTACCACTTCTGTGGCGGCTCCCTCATTAATGACCAGTGGATCATCTCTGCCGCCCACTGCTGGATGAAGTGAGTACTGCAGGGTCACTGTCAACCATCTTTTCCCTTCACTGTGCCTCCCAAAGGCCTCTTCATGTAAAGGTTTCTATTTTTTTCTCCTCTCCCTTCTCCAATTTTCCATCTGTCTTCACTTTCTGTCTTCCCCTCTCTCCTTCTTTTCTTCTCTGCTTTCCTCTCTCCACTTCTTCACCTTCATCCCTTTCGGCTCTCCTTCATAAATCATGTCCTCTCTCTCTCTCTCTCTCTCCCTCGCTCTCTCACTCTCTCACTCTCTCCTTCTCGCTCTCTCTCTCTCTCCCTCTCTCTCCCTCCCTCCAGTCCTTGGAGTCAGCTTGCTATCCTGGGTGACCACCACATCTGGGAGCACGAGGGAACGGAGCAGTACATGTCTGTGGACGCCATCTACTGGCACCAGAGCTATGACTACCAGACCCTGGACCACGACATTATGCTGTTGAAGCTGGCCCACCCTGTCACTCTCAACAAGTTTGTCAAGCCCATCGCCCTGCCCACAGCCTGCCCCAAGGCCGGGGACATGTGTGTGGTGTCTGGATGGGGAAACATCTACACTGACTCTGGTATTTATGTAGATGGGTTGTAGTATGGGATGGGGTGGAAATATGGTCATTGAATGTAATCAACTAAAAATACTTTTTCTTGAAACTATAGCTCACGCTAGGTCTACATTTTGATGGGAAATCAGCAAGTACATTTACTTGAGAGGGTAGCTACTTCTAAGAATACCACTTACTGTATATTCCCCCCTCCCCTCTCCCCCCCCCCAACCTTCTCTCTCTCTCTGTCTCTCTCTCTCTCCCCAACTGTGTCTCTCTCTCTCTTTCTCTGTCTCTCATCGGTCTCTCTGTCTCTCCCTCTGTCAGTGTTCAACCCATTTAACCTGCAGTGTGTGGACATCCCCATCCTGTCTAAGAAGGCCTGTGAGGAGTCCTACCCTGGCCAGATTACTGATACCATGGTGTGTGCCGGATACCTGGAGGGAGGCAAGGACGCCTGTCAGGTATGAAGACCCCTGCAACCTCACAAACAGAACATTTCATTTGTTTGTTTATTCATTTATATATTAATTCATTATCTTTCTCTCTCCCTCTGTTTCTCTCTCAGGGTGACTCCGGCGGTCCCCTGGTGTGTAACGGAGAGCTGCATGGCATCGTGTCCTGGGGTGTTGGCTGTGCCCAGCCCAACTATCCTGGTGTCTACACCAAGGTCTGTGCCCTGCTGCCCTGGATCACTGAGATCATCACCAACTACTAGCCTTTACCCTCCACACCAGACTAGAGAGAGAGAGCGAGAGAGAAAGAGAGAGAGAGAGAGAGAGAGGGAGAGGGAGAAGGAGCTTGAGAGGGAGAAGGTGAAGGAGAGAGAGCGAGAGAGAGAGAGAGAGAGAGAGAGAGAGAGAGAGAGAGAGAGAGAGAGAGAGAGAGAGAGAGAGAGAGAGAGAGAGAGAGAAGAAGAAGATGAAGTAGAGGGAGATAGAAGGCTAATGTTGTTACATGCAGGAAGACAAAGAGACATCTAGTCAATAAAATGGCATCTTTGACTTCACTAATGTATGTTTGTGTTTTTTATTACAATTCTTTGTGTCAATAAAAAAAATACACAAACAATCAATGATTTAGATAACAGGGTAGATTACTAGAATATGTAAAGTCACATCAAACAATTTAATCATTGAAAATTAGATGACACAAAGAAGCATTGCACTACACACTGCTGATAATGATGCAATGCTAATAATGATGCTATAGCTACTAACAATGATAATTTGAATAATGATGCTAACTCTACGTACAACACTAGAACTAAGTAAACAAACACAAACCTTGGGTTCGTGGCTCTATTCATATTGTCATGGTAACAAAAGTGATCAGACATGAATCGGACATTTGACTTGTGAAAATCTAAAGTAAAGCCATTGTAACCACATCCACCTTGAAGAACAGGGTGTTTTCAGTCTGACCATTTTTTGTCATTCCAGGCCTGCCGCCATTAGCACTGCTTTAGCATCCTCCACCATCTCTTTTATTCCCTCGTGCAGAAAGTGTAATGTAGTGGCAAAAGCAATCCCCATTGCACCAAAACTAAAAACAACAGTGGTCAACACAGCTTCGATAGCCTTGGCTGCCACCATGACTGCTATATACATCATTCTAGCCACCATCTTCTCATCAACTCCACCAGTGAAGCGAGACTTCACTGCTGAGCTCAGTTCACCGACTGGCTTGTTGACACGTTCTGAGTCTAGTCCAAAGGTTATGAAGGCTTTGTGGAAGAAGGCCTGCATAACACCAATCTCTCAGCCCACTGAGAAGCCAGGGATGGGTACGGCTGCTGTGGTGGAGGCACCAGCAGCTGCAGCAAAGGCGGTTTGGAAAAGATATTTCCTCTTCTTCTCAATCATGACTATTGAGCAAACCGAGACTGGATTAGGCAGACCTCTTGTGCTCTGAGAGGTTTTCCTCCAGAGAGTAGATTAACTTCTGGAAATCGTACTTCCCAAGCTCAAAGGTGGAGATGAGGAAAACTTTGGGGTTCCATATGGTCTTCAGGTTCTCCTCACAATTCTGTCTGATCTTGGAGAGCAAATCCTCCTCCCTGTAGTTCTTCTTCCATGCCTCAGCTCGGCTGTCGTTGTCAATCCCCGACCGGACGAAGTAAAACATATTCTTCATATTCTGGATCTCTTTGGCCAGCATGATGTTGTTCTCTTTGAACCTCACTGTGCCGATGATGATGAAGAAGTTGTAGGTTTTTCCTCCTTCAGGTACTTCTTTGCTTTAATGTTTGGGGTGCCGGTACCAGGCAGGTCCCAGAATTTCACGTTAGGCACTGTGTGATGGCTGTATCTAATGGGCTTCATTGTGGTCTTGGTCAACTCCAGTTTCTACTGCCCCTTTGTCCAAGTAAGGCATTAACAAAGGTGGACTTTCCCGCCCTGCTCTCTCTCCCCTGTCACAGCAATGTTAAGGGTCACGTTCTCCAGCAGATCCAGGTGCTCCTTTGCTTTGGCTGCATTTTCTGTTGGGGTAAACTTGTCGTAGTTCTTCATTTCCTTGACGATGTCAAGATCCTCATATAAGTTTTCATCAGACATCTTGCTCCTGACAACCCATAATTAGCTAAATTAATAACACACAAACATCCATCACATGCGGAACTATCCATTTATGTAATATAGATGCATTGTGCAATCTTAGAAAAAAGGGTTATTTGGGGTTTTATGCATTGTTTTATGGATTGTTTTATGGATTGTTTTATGGATTGTTTTATGGATTGTTTTATGGATTGTTTTATGGATTGTTTTATGCATTGTTTTATGGATTGTTTTATGGATTGTTTTATGCATTGTTTTATGGATTGTTTTATGCATTGTTTTATGGATTGTTTTATGGATTGTTTTATGGATTGTTTTATGGATTGTTTTATGGATTGTTTTATGGATTGTTTTATGGATTGTTTTATGCATTGTTTTATGGATTGTTTTATGGATTGTTTTATGGATTGTTTTATGGATTGTTTTATGGATTGTTTTATGGATTGTTTTATGCATTGTTTTATGGATTGTTTTATGGATTGTTTTATGGATTGTTTTATGGATTGTTTTATGGATTGTTTTATGGATTGTTTTATGGATTGTTTTATGCATTGTTTTATGGATTGTTTTATGGATTGTTTTATGGATTGTTTTATGCATTGTTTTATGGATTGTTTTATGGATTGTTTTATGCATTGTTTTATGGATTGTTTTATGGATTGTTTTATGGATTGTTTTATGGATTGTTTTATGGATTGTTTTATGGATTGTTTTATGGATTGTTTTATGCATTGTTTTATGCATTGTTTTATGGATTGTTTTATGCATTGTTTTATGGATTGTTTTATGCATTGTTTTATGGATTGTTTTATGGATTGTTTTATGGATAGTTTTATGCATTGTTTTATGGATTGTTTTATGGATTGTTTTATGGATTGTTTTATGGATTGTTTTATGGATTGTTTTATGCATTGTTTTATGGATTGTTTTATGCATTGTTTTATGGATTGTTTTATGCATTGTTTTATGGATTGTTTTATGCATTGTTTTATGCATTGTTTTATGGATTGTTTTATGGATTGTTTTATGGATTGTTTTATGGATTGTTTTATGGATTGTTTTACGCATTGTTTTATGGATTGTTTTATGGATTGTTTTATGGATTGTTTTATGCATTGTTTTATGGATTGTTTTATGCATTGTTTTATGCATTGTTTTATGGATTGTTTTATGGATTGTTTTATGGATTGTTTTATGGATTGTTTTATGGATTGTTTTATGGATTGTTTTATGGATTGTTTTATGGATTGTTTTATGCATTGTTTTATGGATTGTTTTATGGATTGTTTTATGCATTGTTTTATGGATTGTTTTATGCATTGGCAAACTTCATGGTTCTTTGGGCGATATTTCTTTCTTTTTACTTTTTGGATTATTTGTGTATTGTTTTGTGTTTTGTAAGGTATTACTGCACTGTTGGAGCTAGGAACAAGCATTTCGCTGCACCTGCGATAGCATCTGCACATCTGTGTACGCAACCAATAAACTTTTATTTGATTTGACAAGATTAAATAACCCTTTACTAAAGAAGGTTCTATATACTTATAAACCCAGTGAAGGCAAAACATCTTGAGGTTTCTGAGAAAACCTAACATGCTGACCAGACCGGACACGTCGCGTGATCCATGTTATTCAATTATTGCCCCCACACTGCTTGCGAGTGCCAACGAGCATCTGCTGACGCCAAGGGCTAAAATATAACTCCTTTCTATTTCTGACGCAGATCGCGCTGAAAGTCCTGCTTCTCCCATCTCCTCATTGGTTTATAGAAGCAGGTACCCACGTGCCATCTCCTCATTGGTTATACCCACGTGGGTGATTGAAAGACGAACTGTTTTGCAGGTAGTCGTGGTAATACTATGAAAGTTTAGATGCGATCACCATATAAGTTCAAAGATGAAAAAGCCTGGAAGGAGGAGAGATGACTAGAAATGATTCGGTTGGCCGTTTTATGTGTGTCGGAGTAGAGGACCTTGTGCATATCAGGTAAAATAACAACTCAATGTTTATATCCCAGGACAAATTAGCTAGCAACAGCAAGCTAGCTAAATAGGACAAATTAGCTAGTAAGTGCAAGCTTACATTGCCATACATGTTTAATGCTTTTCAACCTTTCCCCAAATTAATGACATTGGTTGAGTTTGTTTTGATATTTTAACCTGCGTGTCGTGATCGCGTTTGGTGTAGGGGGACAAAATACATTTATGCACGATGGTGCACGATGGCACATGCACGCAGCCGGTTTGGGTTCCGTGTAACACAGTCACATCTAACTCTGAAATGACAGCTAACTAGCTGCCTTTTCATTTGTTTTAGCTGTTGCATTGACATTTATATCAATATTAATGATGCTGCTGAATGGTCAGAAAAATTGCTAGCTATCTCGTCCGACACCGTTTACTCTCGATGGCTTGGTGTAGATAGTATTAGTATTTTTGCAGCATTGTTGCCGAGGTTGGAGTGGCAAAGAGCAAGGTTCATAAAAATGTATTATTTAATTCAAATACGTTTGTGAAGCAATAATCATATAATAAACCGTAGGCTAGCTAGATAAGGTTGTTTCAGGATTTGAGCACATTTTTGTAAACAGGAAAAGGTAGGCTACTTTTAGTTAGCTTCTTTACAAGCTAGCTAACTCTTACAAAAAAGAGAGAGCTACAGACCACCTGACATTGGCAATTAGCTAACTGCTACTTTTAGTTCAGTATTTCAGTGTGGAGTCAGATGATGGGACTATGTTTCATGAAGCCCTTAGAAGACTGGACTGAGTGTTGCTGTTGTCTGTTGAATGCATAACACGTGATGGCTGGTTCCCCTCTCTCCACTGGGATTCTCTGCCTCTAACCCTATTACGGGGGCTGTCACTGGCTTACTGGCGCTCTTCCAATCGTCACTTGAGTGGGTTGAGTCACTGACGTGATCTTCCTGTTCGGGTCGGCACCCGCCTCAGGTTCATGCCATGGGGTAGATCTTTGTGGGCTATACTCGGCCTTGTCTCAGGGTAGTGTTAGGGTTGTGTCAATTCGAATCTGGTATCAGGATAAGTATGACACTGAGTCAGCGATTGTATGCTATGTATTTTTTATTAGCTAAGCAATAAGTGGTAAATGCAATTTTCGTATATACGGGCTCTCTGTCACACCTCGCAGGGCAAACAGACTTGTTCCTGACAAAGATATTATAATATACTCTGAAGAGAGAAGTAGTTCCTGCTTCCGAGCCGGCATGTCAGAGTAGAGACTGGGCGTGGTTTAGACTCACCCAGCCTATCGTTGATTGTTGGCGCAGAGCTGGTCCCATCCCCCGGGCACTCCAGCGGTCAATCGTTGTAGTTGTTGTCCCATCCCCCAACTCATTGCACAGTTCCTGTCTTCATGTTATTCTGTATTTTTCCATCATGAGAAAGGCCCATGTCCCTGAAACTGTTAACAATGTCTCAAGTCAGCTTTGTTGCATAACACATATACCCACACAAGCCAACAGCAAATAATATTCCATCACATATGATATGGTAAGGGCTATAGTGTATAACACAGAACCTCACAGTAGTAGGTTGGTGGTTGAAGATATCCCTCTAGTGGTGTGGGGGCTGTGCTTTGGCAAAGTGGGTGGGGTTATATCCTGCCTTGTTGGCCCTGTCCGGGGTATCGTCGGCCAGGGCCACAGTGTCTCCCGACCGCTCCTGTCTCAGCCTCCAGTATTTATGCTGCAATAGTTTATGTGTCGAGGGGCTAGGGTCAGCCTGTTATATCTGGAGTATTTCTCGTGTCTTATCCAGTGTCCTGTGTGAATTTAAGTATGCTCCATCTAATTCTATCTCTCTCTCTTTTCTCTCTTTCTCTTTCTCTCTCTCTCTCTCTCTCTCTCTCTCTCTCTCTCTCTCTCTCTCTCTCTCTCTCTTTTCTCTTGGAGGACCGGAGCCCTAGGACCATGCCTCAGTATTACCTGGCCTGATGTCTCCTTGCTGTCCCCAGTCCACCTGGTCATGCTGCTGCTCCAATTTCAACTGTTCTGCCTGCGGCTATGGAACCCTGACCTGTTCACTGGACGTGTTACCTTGTCCTGGACCAGCTGTTTTGGACTCTCTCTCTATCGCACCTGCTGTCTCTAACTCTGAATGATCGGCTATGAAAAGCCAACTGACATTTACTCCTGAGTTGCTGACCTGTTGCACCCTCTACAACCACTGGGATTATTATTATCTGACCCTGCTGGTCATCTATGAACGTTTGAACATCTTGGCCATGTTCTGTTATAATCTCCACCCGGTACAGCCAGAAGAGGACTGGCCACCCCTCAGAGCCTGGTTCCTCTATAGGTTTCTTCCTAGGTTCCGGCCTTTCTAGGGAGTTTTTCCTAGCCACCGTGCTTCTATATCTGCATTGCTTTCTGTTTTGGGTTTTAGGCTGTGTTTCTGTACAGCACTTTGTGACATCAGCTGATGTAAAAAGGGCTTTATAAATACATTTGATTGATTGATTGATTTGATGTGCAATTGATAATGTCATACCCAGCCAAATAACTGCTGTAAATCTGTACTGTATAATTGTTCTAATAGTCTGTTCTGAGTTACGGACCCATCTCTACCTCAGTCTGGAGTGGTGGTTATTGTTATTTTATTAGGATTCCATTAGCTGTTGCAAAAGCTGCAGCTACTCATCCTGGGGCCCAAAGAAAACATAAACCATGACATAATACAGAACAATAATAGATAAGAATAGCTCAAGGACAGAACTGCATATATTTAAAACGAGTATATAGAAATAAAAAAGGTTCTGTACTGACAAAACACTGAGAAAACCGAGATGCCCATACTATAGGCCTATATTCAGTCACATCTATCAATTTAATTGGCATACGTATTCAAAGAAGTGGGCTTTTTGCATTTATAATTCTGATTTTTTTCCCATTCTAATGTTTAAAATGTGAGCAGAGAAGAAGTGAAGATAGCCCATGTGGTTACATAAGGTTTGTCCACTTGCACAGCTTGCTATGCATCTCAACTAAATGTATACTGAACAAAAATATAAATGCACCATGTAAAGTGTTGGTCCCATTTTTCACAAGCAGAGATAAACGATTATAGAAATGTTCCATACGCACAAAAAGCGTATTATTGTTTACATCCCTGTTAGTGAGCATTTCTCCTTTGCCAAGATAATCCATCCACCTGACAGGTGTGGCATATCAAGAAACTGATTAAACAGCATGATCATTACACAGGTGCACATTGTGTTGGGGACAATAAAATGTACAGTTTTGTCACACACCACAATTCCAAGTTCCAGGTTTTGAGGGAGCATGCAATTGGCATGCTGACTGCAGGAATGTCCACCAGAGCTGTTGCCAGATAATTTCATGTTCATTTCTCTACCATAAGCCACCTCCAATGTCGTTTTAGAGAATTTGGCAGTACATCCAACTGGCCTCACAACCACAGACAACGTGTAACCACGCCAGCCCAGGACCTCCACTTCCGGCTTCTTTACCTGCGGGATCATCTGAGACCAACCACCCGGACAGCTGATGAAACGGAGGAGTATTTCTGTCTGTAATAAAGCCCTTTTGTGGCAAAAAACTAATCCTGATTGGCTGGGCCTGGCTCCCCAGTGGGTGGGCCTGGCTCCCAAGTGGGTGGGCCTATGCCCTCCTAGGCCAACCCATGGCTACACACCTGCCCAGTCACGTGAAATCCATAGATTAGGGCCTAATGAATTTATTTCAATTGACTGATTTCCTTATATGAACTGTAACTCAATACAATTTTTGAAATTGTTGCATGTTGCGTTTATATATTTGTTCAGTATAATTAGTATTTTATTGTTTTTATTGTTTCATTCACACCTGCTCTGTTGGAGCTCGAATCTTAAGTATTTCACTGAACACTGCAACAACATCTGCGACCCTGTGCATGTGACAGTGTAGATACAATTACAAAATATCTCAAATAAAAATAGATGTCATTACTTCAATATGAACTCACATATTGTTTTTGATAGACGACTTTACATTTCCCAAGCATTCACCTGCTAGGTACTAGTACAATCAAATACTGACAATTATAAAGAGTATAGAGCAGGGGAAAAAAGATGTCACAAAGACAAATCAAAATGCTAACACATTTTTGATAACAGATGTATGTATAGCATCCATTGTTTTGCACTCAACAATGCTAATGCTAATGATGATACAAATGCTAATAATAACACTATAGCTAATAATTGTGCTACAGCTAATTACGATGATAATGCTAACAACAATGCTATAGCTAACAAAATGTTAATGCTAATAATGATGCTAATTCTAATAACAAAGCTATAACTAAGTTAACAAACTCAAACCTTGGGTTCCTGACTCGGTTGTCATGGTAACAAAAGTGATTAGACATTTGACCTGTAGGATATGTTTTTGCAGCCATTATAGCATCCATGAAGAACAAGGTGTTTTCAGTTTGATAATTTTACATCTTTCTACACCTGCCATCATGAGCATTGCTTTAGCATCCTCCACCATCTCTTTTAATCCCTTGTCCAGAAGGTGTAATGTAGTGGCAAAGGCAATCCCCACTGATCCAAACCTACCAATGGCAGGTATGCTAGTCAACACAACCTCGATGGTCTTGGCTGCCACCATAGCTGTTGTACTCAGCATTCCAGCCACCACCTTCTCATCGACTCCCCCAGCGAAGCGAGACTTCATCGCTGAGCTCAGTTCACCCACTGGCTTATTGACACGTTCTGAGAGTCTCATCTCGTCCAAAGGCTATGAAGGGCCTGCAGAGGAAGGCCTGCATAATACCAACCTCACAGACCACTGAGAAGCCAGGGATGGGTACGGCTGCTGTGGTTGAGGTGGCAGCAGCTGCAACGCAAGGAGTTTTGAAAAGCTCCTTCCTCTTCTTTTCAATCATGACTTTGGAGCAAACCGGCAGAGACTGGATCAAGGCTGACCTCTTGTGCTCTGGGAGTTTTTTTTTTCGAGAGAGCGTCAAGCAGCTGCTGGAAATTGTACTTCCCCAGCTCAAAGGTGGAGATGAGGAAGACTTTTGGGCTCCCTACGGTCTTCAGGTTCTCCTCACAATTATGTCTGATCTTGGAGAGCAAATCTTCCTCCCTGTAGTTCTTCTTCCATGCCTCTGCTCGGATGTCATTGTCGATCTTCGACCGGACAAAGTAGAACATCTTCTTCATCTCTGAGGCCCGCATGATGTTGTTCTCTTTGAACCTCTCAGTGACGATGATGACGAAGAAGTCGTAGGTTTCAAACTTGACCTCCTTCAGGTAATTCTTTGCTTTAAAGTTTGGGGTGCCGATACCAGGCAGGTCCCAGATTTTCACGTTAGTCATGGTGGGGTGGGAGCATCTAATGGCCTTCATGGTGGTCTCCATCACTCTGGTTTCTGCTGCTCCCTCGTCCCCATCCAGTCCAAGTAAGGCGTTAACGAAAGTGGACTTTCCTGACCCACTTTTCCCTGTCACAGCGATGTTAAGTGTCACATTCTCTAGGAGATCCAGGTCCTCCTTGACCTTGGCTGCATTCTCTGATTGGGTAAACTTGTCATAGTTCTTAATTTCATTGATGATGTCAGGATCTTCATAGAAGTTTTGATTCAATTAAATTACCGTCTCATTTTTCTGTTGTCAACATTGCCGACCACAATACAATAGTCAAGTACAGCGGTTTTCAAACTATTTGGGGCCGGGAACCCCTTTTGAGTTAGCAAATTCACCAGGGACCCCCTCATAATCAGAACACCACTCCTTTAGAATGCAATAAAAATAGCATACAATGACTTTTACTATGAATTCTGCAATACATGGCCAGACTAAAGTTTTGGGCCCTGGGAAAGAACAGTTTAAAGGTCTACTTCTTGGCATCAGCAGAGAAAGTTTTCCAGTTTTCAAGCAAATTCTACATGTTTTGCTATAAAGCAGATTTTTGTTGCCGTTTTAAAGCACATTTCCTGCAATTCTATACATTTTGCCATGAGACAGAGAGAAAACTTAGCAGTTTTAAAGATAAAATTACAGTGCATTTACAGTGCCTTGAAAAAGTATTCATACCCTTTGGAACATTTTATTGTGTTACAAAGTGGGATTAAAATGGATATAATTTATTTTGTCAACAATCTACCCAAAATACTATGTAATGTCAAAGTGGAAGAAAACGTGTTTTTTTTTTAAGATTCACAGAAATTGTATAACTATAATATAGTTGTTGCATAAGAATTCAGCTCCCTGAGTTAACAATATAGAAGCAGCTGTGAATCTTCTTGGCTAAGTCTATAAGAGCTTTACACACCTGGACTGTGCAATATTAGCCCATTATTATTGTCAACATTCTTCAAGCTCTGTCAAGATGTTGGGAATCATGGCTAGACAGCCATTTTCAAGTCTTGCCATATATTTTCAAGCAGATTTAAGTCAAAACTGTAAATTGGCCACTCAGAAACATTCACTGTCTTATTGGTAAACAACTCCAGTGTAGATTTGGCCTTGTGTTGTAGGTTATTGTCTTGCTGAAAGGTTAATGCTCCCCATTTGCCCATCTTGTATAATATACTGTAGCATTAACTCTAACCTCTGCATCTCTCTGTCTTCTGTCACCTTCCTCCTGTCATGCTTTCTGAACACTACTCCCTCTCTCCATCCTTCTCTCTTTCTCATCTCACCCCCCCTCCCTATCCTTCTTTCCCTCAGTGGCAGCTCCTATGGATAATAGGATCGTTGGGGTTATGAGTGTGAGGCTCCCTCATCAACGACCAGTGGATCATCGTTGCCTCCCACTGCTGGATTATGTAAGTACTAAGGTCACATTCACTTATCTTTTCCCTCAAGCCTCTCTTCCTCCGTCAGTGCATTATCTTTTCTTTCTGTTTCATGTATTCTCTCCTGTTTTCACTCACAAATCATCTCTGTCTGTGGACGCCATCTACTAGCTCCAGTGCTATGACTACCAGACCCTGGACCACGACATTATGCTGTTGAAGCTGGCCCACCCTGTCACTCTCAACAAGTTTGTCAAGCCCATCGCCTTGCCCACAGCCTGCCCCAAGGCCGGGGACATGTGTGTGGTGTCTGGATGGGGAAACATATACACTGACTCTGGTGTGAATGCAGACTGGGTGTAAAATGGGATGCGATGAGACTGGGGGTCTGATGGGGGTCCTGAAAGTGTGGCTGTCTCTGTCAGTGTCCAACCTGTTTAAACTCCAGTGTGAGGACATCCCCTTCCTGTCTAATAAGGCCTGTGAGAAGTCCGACACTAGCCAGATGAATGACTCCTAGAGCTCTGCTACCCAACTCCAACCCGGACAGGCCATGACATAAGGCTGTTTTTTCATCGAAGCTAGGGTACAGGCAGGGCTCGCTTATCAATAAATTGATCACTAAGATTTCGAAGCTGAGTCATTTGCTTGTGCTGTGCTGCGCAATACTGTCATATCTCACTAAGATCATAACTGTAGTGACACATCACTAAGATCATAACAACTTCGTCAAATATAAGACAGGAGAGATTATTTCACAGAAAATAAGAATGTAGTGTGACAGAAAGTAGCTAACAGCTAACTGCTCTCTCATGTCTCTTCATTGTGCAGAGCAGCCCAAGCGGAGCTGTTGCTTGATAGTCACAGACACAGAGCCACCATGAGCAGAGCGCATGCAGAGCATGCGACAGGGAGGAGCAGCTAATGGACTCACTAAAGGGTATGTTTTTTCTGATTTCGGGCCGGGCCTCATATGCAAATCACATGTACTATGTTTTATATGTGAACTCATATGCAAATCACATGCAGTATGTTTTATATGTGAACTCATATGCAAATCACATGCAGTATGTTTTATATGTGAACTCATATGCAAATCACATGCAGTATGTTTTATATGTGAACTCATATGCAAATCACATGCAGTATGTTTTATATGTGAACTCATATGCAAATCACATGCAGTATGTTTTATATGTGAACTCATATGCAAATCACATGCAGTATGTTTTATATGTGAACTCATATGCAAATCACATGCAGTATGTTTTATATGTGAACTCATATGCAAATCACATGCAGTATGTTTTATATGTGAACTCATATGCAAATCACATGCAGTATGTTTTATATGTGAACTCATATGCAAATCACATGCAGTATGTTTTATATGATGGTTCCACTTTACATATCAGTGCCCTTCTTACTGTGTAATTATTCCTGTAATTACAGTGTAACACGTATTATAATTACTAACCATTGTTGCATTGTACGTACTTTGCATTGTAGTTGGGGTTAGGGTTAGGGTTAGGGCTAAAGTTGGGGTTAGGCTCACTGCTGTAAGTGCATTGTAACTCACTGTAACAATTTCAATACTTAATAATTATTAGTAATTTATAATGAATAATTATTCATACTTAATACAGTGTAATTACATGAGTAATTACACAGTAATAAGGGCAATGTAATGTAAAGAATTATCTTGTGTAGTGTGTAGTGTAGTGTGCAGTTTGGGGCCTTTTGAAAGTGGCTTTTCAAAGTTCCTTTACATCGACAAGGTACATCGACATCATTAATGTGTAAAAACTCAAAAGGATAACTCATGTTACCAATGGCACCTTCTGATCTCAAAGAGTCAAAATTCTAAACACGTTTGACTGTAATACTTCTTATGAATTCACCAATTCTTTCAAGTCATTACGTTAGCGATACTGTTGTGAGCGGGTACATTTTTAAGAATTATTAAGTGATTAAAACCAAATCGGTAACATAATTAAAGAAAAATCAGTAAAGGAATTACTGTAGTCTAAAAAATGCAGGTTTAACTATGCAAGTCAGATAAGAACACATTTTTATTTACAATGACAGCCTACACTGGCCAAATCTGGGCCAATTGTGCGCCGCCCTATGGGATTCCCAATCACGGCCGGTTGTGATACAGCCTGGATTCAAACCAGAGTGCCTGTTGTGACACATCAAGCACTGAGATGCAGTGCTTTAGACTGCTACACCACTCGGGAGCCCCAAAAAGCAGTTCCCTGACCAGGAAGCGGACCCAGGACGCGGCGGTGAGAGAGCCAAATCCTAACCACTAGGCTGGGAGCCACTTGTGGATTTGACAGCTTTAATGCAGTTGCACCTCCAACAACGCCAAAACAACCAACCACTATGCCGATGTCTGCTAAAGCGGATCTAATTGAATAGAGCTCTTAGAGTTTTTACTACATGAGTGGGTTTTTAAGTTGTTGGTGAAATGGGTTACAAGTAAGCTATTGTAAGTGTGATTACTAATTGATTCTCATTGATTGGTAATGCCTGACCTGTGTCTATAAATTCCTGTCTGTCACGTGAACTGATTGAGATGGTGGTTGCTTATAGAGATTAAAGTTACTTTTTCTATCGCTCCTGTATGCTGCCTCTGTCTGATCTTAACTTTCATTATAGTTGACGTTCCAGCCTTCGAACCCCCTTAAAGGCGCCTTACACTATTGAACACATTGTCACGTTCTGACCATAGTTTTGTTATTTTATTATTTGTTTTAGTATGGTCAGGGCGTGAGTTGGGGTGGGCAGTCTATGTTTGTTTTTCTATGTTGGTTTTTGTGTTCGGCCTAGTATGGTTCTCAATCAGAGGCAGGTGTCGTTAGTTGTCTCTGATTGAGAATCATACGTAGGTAGCCTGGGTTTCACTTTTGGTGTGTGGGTGTTTGTTTCCGTGTGAGTGTTTGGGCCACACGGTACTGTTTCGGTTTTGTATATTTCACGTTTATTATTTTGTTCCAGTGTTTAGTTGTGTTTTTGAATTAATCAATATGGACACTTACCACGCTGCGTTTTGGTCCAATCCTTACTCCTCCTCAGATGAAGAGGAGGAAATCCGTTACAGAAACACCCACCACAAGAGGACCAAGCAGCGTGGACTTGGGAGGAGATTTTGGATGGCAAGGTACCTTGGGCACAGCCAGGGGAATATCGCCGCCCTAAAGCTGAGCTGGAGGCAGCGAAAGCGGAGAGCAATAGTATGAGGAGGCAGCACGGCAGTGCGGCTGGAAGCCCGAGAGGCAGCCCCAAAAATGTATTGGGGGGTGGCACATGGGGAGTGTGGCTAAGTCAGGTAGGAGACCTGAGCCAACTCCCCGTGCTTACCAGAGAGCGAGTGTTATGCTGTGGAGCGCACAGTGTCCCCGGTGCGTGTGCTTAGCCCGGTGCGGTACATTCCAGCTCCTCGTATCGGCCGGGCTAGAGTGGGCATCGAGCCAGGTGCCATGAAGCCGGCTCTACGCATCTGGGCTCCAGTGCGTCTCCTCGAGCCGGCGTACATGGCACCAGCCTTATGCTTGGTGTCCCCGGTTCGCCAGCACAGCCCAGTGCGGGCTATTCCACCTCGCCGCACTGGCCTGGCTACGGGGAGCATTCAACCAGGTAAGGTTGGGCAGGCTCGGTGCTCAAGAGCTCCAGTGCGCCTGCATGGTCCAGTCTATCCAGTGCCACCTCCACGCACTAGCCCTCCGGTGGCAGTCCCCCACACCAGGCTGTCTCTCTGTCTTCTCCCTACAGGTGCTCCCGCCTGTCCAGCGCTGCCAGAGCCTTCCTCCTGCCCAGCGCTGTCAGAGTCTCCCGTCTGTCCTGAGCCGCCAGAGTCTCCCGTCTGTCTTGAGCCGCCAGAGTATCCCGTCTGTCCTGAGCCGCCAGAGTCTCCCGTCTGTCCTGAGCTGCCAGAGTCTCCCGTCTGTCCTGAGAGTCTCCCGTCTGTCCTGAGCCACCAGAGTCTCCCGTCTATCCTGATCCGCCAGAGTCTCCCATCTGTCCTGATCCGCCAGAGTCGCCAGTCAGCCAGGAGCCGCCAGAGTTGCCAGTCAGCCAGGAGCCGCCAGTCAGCCAGGAGCCGCCCGAGCTGCAAGTCAGCCAGGAGCCGCCAGAGCCGTCAGTCAGCCAGGAGCCGCCAGAGCCGCCAGCCAGGAGCCCCCAGAGCCGTCAGTCAGCCAGGAGCCGCCAGAGCCGTCAGTCAGCCAGGAGCCGCCAGAGCCGTCAGTCAGCCTGGAGCCACCAGAGCCGTCAGTCAGCCTGGAGCCGCCAGAGCCGTCAGTCAGCCAGGCGATGCCAGAAACACCCTCACTCCGGAGCTGCCGGAATCTCCCGCCTGTCCGGCGCTGCCGGAGTCTCCCGCCTGTCCAGCGCTGCCGGAATCTCCCATCCATTCGGGACCCATGGCTAGGGTCCCCAGTCGGAGGTCGGCGGCGAGGGTCGCCACTCGTAAGAGGCCACGGGGGCGGTTGAGGAGGCGGACTAAAACAGTGGTGAAGTGGGGTCCATGTCCCGCGCCAGAGCGGCCACACGCCCACCCAGACCCTCCCCTATAGGTTCAGGTTTTGCGGCCGGAGTCCGCACCTTTGGGGGGGTACTGTCACGTTCTGACCATAGTTTTGTTATTTTATTATTTGTTTTAGTATGGTCAGGGCGTGAGTTGGGGTGGGCAGTCTGTTTGTTTTTCTATATTGGTTTTTGTGTTCGGCCTAGTATGGTTCTCAATCAGAGGCAGGTGTCGTTAGTTGTCTCTGATTGAGAATTTTCACTTTTGGTGTGTGGGTGTTTGTTTCCGTGTGAGTGTTTGGGCCACACGTTACTGTTTCGGTTTTGTATATTTCACGTTTATTATTTTGTTCCAGTGTTCAGTTATGTTTTTGAATAAATCAATATGGGCACTAACCACACTGCGTTTTGGTCCAATCCTTACTCCTCCTCAGACGAAGAGGAGGAAATCCGTTACACACATACACAACAGTATGTGTTAACAGCATACTGTAGCAGCAATTTAAAATGTGTAGACAAAAGGCACTCTTCACTGAATATAGTTCATTTTGATTCATTGGAGCATTGGAGAAAATACAAAGTTGTAACTGTTTTTATGCATCAAGTGATCACTTCTCTCTGGCATTTACACAGGCATAGCTCCATAAAACCAATTATTAATGCTGCCACATGGATTTACGGAAAATATGAACATGTCTATGACGTTTCCAATAGAAAGATGTTTATAGTGAGAAATGATTCCTCCTAACAGTTTACAAGGTTAAATGGATAGTTCACCCAAATTAAGAATCAACATAATCCTAATGATTTGTAGAGAGTAGTCTGTGGAGCCAGAGAATCTGCAACCCAAGTTTTGTTTGATATGTTCCCACTTAGAATACTTGATAGCCAAAAATAAATGGGACTGGTAGGACCCTCTTTTAACATACTCTAATTGGTCAACTGAAGATCAATACTTTCTTGATATTATCAGCATACATTGTGTATTCGGACTTATCCCTTATAGTTTATTGAAGCCTTAAAAACACCTACAGTATATGTACATTAGAAGTGCTTAAGCTGTTATAATTACAGCATTTATAAACCAACACAAATTGAGACATTCCACTTGTAATCAACTCCTTTGATGACATACAGAACATACTATTGCACTACTACATTCATGAACATGCTGCATGCATGTAAGAAGTACCTTCTACAGTATATTTATTTTTTATAGTTTTATACCTTGGGAATAGACACAGTAACTCAAATTATGTTAAATGCTTTATTTGTCATTAGTATTTCATCTCCAGTATAAAAGGTAGATGTTGAACTGCACAGGATGTTGTAGAGTTCTGGGACCATGCTGGAGGACCGAAGCTAGGATCAGACTTAGTAGGTGGCCATGGTGCTGGTCAGCCAGTCATTAAAGATGCACACCTAGAGGAAGAGAAGAAGAAGGGAGACAGTAGTGGACACACTCAATGGGAGGCAACATAAGAGCCATCAATCAATGTTTTATAGACAATGTCTTTTTCCTTCAGGAAACCAAGGGATATCACAGTGATGTATGTATTTTGATGTTTTCCTGAAACACAACAGGAAAACCGGTTTTCTGTCTTACCTTGGCGTAGACACCGGGGTTACCGGGCTCAGCACATCCGTAACCCCAGGACACAACACCCTGAAGCTCACCATTGCACACCACGGGGCCACCGGAGTCACCCTGAGAGAGATAGATAAAGAAGGGGAGAAAGATTGTGAGATCGAGAGAGAGAGGAAGGGAGAGAGAGAGAGAGAGAGAGAGAGAGAGAAAGAAGGGAGACAAGTGATTTGAATTGGTTATTTCATTATCAATTTCTAATCAATTGAAAAAGTACATCTAAAGTCATCAGTGGAACCACTGAATTGAGGTCAGCATGGTAAGTACCTGGCAAGAGTCCTTGCCTCCCTCCAGGTACCCAGCGCAGAACATGGCGTTGGTGATCATGCCAGGGTAGGAGTTGTTACAGTCGCTGTAGGACAGGATGGGGATGTTCAGGCACTGAAGCTTGTTCTTGTCAGCGGCTGTAAGGAGGGAGGGAGGGAGGGAGGGAGGGAGGGAGGGAGGGAGGGAGGGAGGGAGGGAGGGAGAAGGTGGAGAACGAGTTATAGTTAGATATGAGTGTTTTTAATAATAGGTCTACATTTGCTATGTCTGTAAACACACTCAGTCACCATGAAGATGACCAACTGGCACATGTAACCTTTGACCCAGGTTCTGCACTCACTGGAGCTCATGGTGTTGCCCCATCCAGAGACGGTACACATGGTGCCAGCGGGAGCACAGCTGCTGGGCAGAGCAACAGGCTGCACGTAGGTGTTGAGGGTGGCGGGCTTGCTCAGCTTGATCAGCATGATGTCATTGTCGAGTTTGTAGGCGCTGTAGTTGGGGTGACGGATCACGCGGGATGAAGAGATGAACTGCTCGCTACCCTCAGTCACCTTGATGTTGTGCTCGCCCAGACGCACCTCCACACGGCTGAAAGAGAGAGAGTTCATGTGAATGTGGAGTTCAAGTTTCGCAAGAGTTAAGCTTATCAAATTGTTGCTAGTTGTTATTGACTCAATATGTTGCTAGTAGTTCACTTGGGAGTGTACTTACGACTCATAGCAGTGAGCAGCAGACACAACCCAGTTCTCATTGACCAAGGAGCCACCACAGAAGTGGTACCCAGAGTTCAGAGACACCTGGTGGGGCTGGGAGTAGGCCTTGCACTCATACCCTCCAACGATCTTGTCGTCCTCCGTGGCGACTGTAAACAGAGAGCAGGCACATTCTTAGCGATATTACCTCAGCTTTTGAGATGGAAAAGCATAACACTATGATAAAACAACAACAACATATTTCTTAATAACGTCAAAAAAACACATTTGTGATGTTAGTGTCATTACACAGTCCTGTTCTTTTTCTATGGTCATTATTATACTCACAAGCGGCTCCAATGAGCAGAACGAAGACCAGAGAAATCATGGTTGCTGTATGATCCTGTCGATGAAAGGGGTTAATCTGCACCCCTGGTATATATGCAGATTTGGGTGTGCCGCCCCGTTTAATGGAACTGTTTGATTGGTCAAGAGAAATCCAATCAGAAGCAAAAGGTGCACTGCCAAGGTCAGCATTATGACAAAGCATTTTCCATCATGGTGTGGTATGAAGTTGACCCTGAAGGCAGCAGAAAGCTAAATATATGTTTTCATTAGTCTCAGTACTTTTAAGTGCAGGTTCTTACCATCTGGATTTGATTGAATTTCTTACAGGAGACAGTGATAAATGTACAGTGCACTACAACTGCCAGTTTGAGATGGCCAGTATTCTCTGCAGTTCAGACTGTATCTTGACCTCAACATGACTGCAACACAGCTGTGTGGTTCACACGGTGGTATTCTCTTGGAGAAGTCGACAAACACAACTTTGCTGCTCACAAGGCCAATTTTAGCTTTGTAAACAAGTAGGGGTTTTGTTGGAATGTCATGCAAGGCTGTCTTAAAATTTGATTTTGAATCATTACATAAGTTATTCTGTATGCAATTAATATACAGTAAAACACTCAAAATAAGCAAACACTTGGGTAGTGCAGCTTATTATATTAATTATGAATATACCTTGACAGTAGATTAAAGTCTTCACCCTGTCTCAAGTCTAATCTTACCCATAACCATAGATTCAACTCTAAACCTAGCTTCATGTCCAAGTCTCTGCTCAACCCAAACCCTAACCCTAGCCTCAACCCTAAACCTAGCTTCATGTCCAAGTCTCTGCTCAACCCAAACCCTAACCCTAGCCTCAACCCTAAATCTAACCCAAGCTTCTCTTCCACGTCACTGCTCAGCCCTCAACCCTAACTAACCCTAGCTTCATGTCAACATCCTGGCTCAACCCAAACCCTAACCCTCAACCCTAACCCTAACCCTAACTTCATGTCCACATCCCAGCTCATCCCAAACCCTAACCCTCAACCCTAACTAACCCTAGCTTCATGTCAACATCCCAGCTCAACCCTAACCCTAACTTCATATCCACATCCCAGCTCAACCCAAACCCTCAACCTTCAATCCTAACCCTCAACCCTAACTAACCATAACTTCATGTCCACATCCCAGCTCAACCCAAACCCTAACCCTCAACCCTAACTAACCCTAACTTCATGTCCACATCCCAGCTCAACCCAAACCCTAACCCTCAACCCCAACCCTAACTTCATGTCCACATCCCAGCTCAACCCAAACCCTCAACCCTCAACCCTAACCCTAACTTCATGTCAACATCCCAGTTCAACCCAAACCCTCAACCCTCAACCCTAACACTAACTTAATGTCCACATCCCAGCTCAACCCAAACCTTCAACCCTCAACCCTAACCCTAACTTCATGTCCACATCCCAGCTCAACCCAAACCCTCAACCCTAACCCTAACTTCATGTCAACATCCCAGTTCAACCCAAACCCTCAACCCTCAAACCTAACCCTAACTTTATATCAACATCCCAGTTCAACCCAAACCCTCAACCCTCAACCCTAACCCTAACTTAATGTCCACATCCCAGCTCAACCCAAACCCTCAACCCTCAACCCTAACCCTAACTTCATGTCCACATCCCAGCTCAACCCAAACCCTCAACCCTCAACCCTAACTTCATGTCAACATCCCAGCTCAACCCAAACCCTCAACCCTCAACCCTAACCCTAACTTCATGTCAACATCCCAGCTCACCCCAAACCCTCAACCCTCAACCCTAACTTCATGTCCACATCCCTGCTCAACCCAAACCCTCAGCCCTCAACCCTAACTTCATGTCAACATCCCAGCTCAACTCTAGCCCAATACGTTTACCAACCTCAATTAAGTAAGAATAGTACAAGAATAATAAATGTATCCATCTCTCAAAATAACAAGTTTACCCAACTGAAAATAATTAAACCAATCAATCAGTTTATCCAACTCATAATAAACATTTAACGTACTCATAATAACTCAATTTGGCTCAACCATAACCGTAGCCTCAACACTAACACTAAAACTAACCATAACCCCAGCTTTATGTTCAACCCAGGCGTGTGTTAAGTATGACAAAAATGGTACTGTACTAAATGACCAGTTAAAAAAAGCTGTTGAAAAACTGTGCGCACCGTTTTGAGGAAACATCTGGTTCAGTACAAACAGTCACATAACGTAGCAACTGTTGAAGCGAACTGAACTCAACCTGGCTCATCATTTTGTTAGCATGTTACCATGTACCAGTAGCCAAAAGGATTTTGTCTCATTAGAACATGTGTATGTGTTCAATAGCATACTCTAGCAGCAATATACAGTTGAAGTTGGATCACAATTCCAGTGGGTCAGAAAGTTACATACACTAAGTCGATTGTGCCTTTAAACAGCTTGGAAAATTCCAGAAAATTATGTCATGGTTTTAGAAGCTTCTGATAGGCTAATTGACATAATTTTAGTCAATTGGAGGTGTACCTGTGGATGTATTTCAAGGCCTACCTTCAAACTCAGTGCCTCTTTGCTTGGCATCATGGGAAAATCAAAAGAAATCAGCCAAGACCTCAGATAAAAATTGTAGACCTCCACAACTTTGGTTCATCCTTGGGAACATATTCCAAAAAGCCTGAAGGTACCACGTTCATCTGTACAAACAATAGTAAGCAAGTATAAACACCATGGGACCACGCAGCCATCATACCGCTCAGGAAGGAGACGCCTTCTGTCTCCTAGAAATGAACGTAAAGTATTAACTTAAGGGGGCTGAATAATTTTGCACGCCCAATTTTTCAGTTTTTGATTTGTTAAAAAAGTTTGAAATATCCAATAAATGTTGTTCCACTTCATGATTGTGTCCCACTTGTTGTTGATTCTTCACAAAAAAATACAGTTTTATATCTTTATGTTTGAAGCATGAAATGTGGCAAAAGGTCGCAAAGTTCAAGGGGGCCGAATACTTTCGCAAGGCACTGTAAATAAATTTGATTTGATTTGGTCGTTTAAAGCCCCCGACCGCTAGGGGTCCCCCGACCACAAAAACAAACACATTTTATTTATTTAGGATTTTTTTGGGTGTAACTCAGTCATGGTCTCAAATTACTATTGATTTACTATTACTAAATTACTATTACAACTGTCCCTGACAGTCACTCAATTAGCCATTCCATTTGACTGACCCTGAGTACAGCCATGTCAGTAAAACAGTTTTAGATTGGTATTTGATCTAGCCAGCTATATAAACTTGTAGTAATCATGGCCGAATACCAACCGGGCACGCAGGGCATGTGCCCAGGCGCCCTGACCTCCACGGGGCCCATATTAATATATACTCTATATATTTTTTATTATGATTATTATTTAAGAAGATTATAGATTAGCTTTAATGTTGCAGATAAATTGTGGCTTCCATCAATGTAATTGTCTATATCATTTCCAATCCCCCATATATTTTTTGCGAGGTGGTGGGCCTCCCCAACCACATCTTGCAAAGGGCTCCAAAAAGGCTAGAGCCGGCCCAAGTAATACTCTTCAAGACATTAGTGGACACACTCAATGGGAGCCAACATGAGAACCACCAATCTGTTTTATAGACTCAATGTCTTTTTCTTTAGAGAAACCAAGTGGATGTCACAGTTTATATGTTTGCTCGGTGTAAAGCATTATGTAAGATCTAACCATATTCATGTTGCCCTACATAGTATTTCAGTAGCAACCCAACTCTCAGAGACAATACTCTAAATGGGTAAGAAGGAGGAGCAATTATGCCACACTTTTAACATACGTACATCAGCTATTGTGAGCAGCAACGCATCAATACACAACTAAGAAAAAAATCCTTGCAATCAATAATGTTCCTTGTTGTATTGATACAAATCAAATGGTTACGGTAGGGTACCATGACACAATGAATTTACCCCCTGTATCCTTTAGAAAGAAAAACGGTATATTCTTGATCCATACTTTAACAATTTGCTAGTGGTTACTAGTTTCTCTGGTGTTTACTAGTAAAACTACTTGACATGAGAAGATAGAAAGACCTTTACAAAGATTTCTAAGGACACTGAGAGTACAAACACAACAGAAAAAAAGTATTTAGTGTTAAATGCTTTATTTATCATAAACATAAATAATGTCTAATCTCCCGTACAAAAGGTGGATGTTGATCTGGAACGGGATGTTGTAGAGTTGTGCGAACGTACTGGACGACCAAAGCTAGGATCAGACTTAGTAGGTGGCCATGGTGCTGGTCAGCCAGTCATTGAAGATGCACACCTGAAGGAAGAGAAGAAGAAGAGAGACATTAGTGGACACGCTCAATGGGAGGCAACATGAGAACCATCAATCAATATTTTATAGACTCAATGTCTTTTTCCTTCAGGAAACCAAAGTATGTCACAGTGATGTATGAATGTTGATGTTTTCCTCAAACACAACAGGAAAACAATTTTTCTGTCTTACCTTGGCGTAGACACCGGGGTTACCGGGCTCGGCACAGCCATAACCCCAGGACACAACACCCTGGAGCTCACCATTGCACACCACAGGGCCACCAGAGTCACCCTGAGAGAGAGAGAGATAGATAAAGATTGAGAGATCGAGATAGTGATATTAATTGGTTATTTCATTCTCAATATATTTCTAATCAACTGAATAAGTCAATTTAAAGTCATCCTTGTGATACCCCTGAATTGAGGTCAGTGTGGTAAGTACCTGGCAAGAGTCCTTGCCTCCCTCCAGGTATCCAGCGCAGAACATGGCGTTGGTGATCATGCCAGGGTAGGAGTTGTCACAGTCGCTGTAGGACAGGATGGGGATGTTCAGGCACTGCAGCTTGTCGCCATCTGCGGCTGTAAGGAGGGGATAGAGAGAGCGAGAGAGAGAAGGATGGAGGGAGGAAGGTAGAAGGAGGAGAGTTATAGTTAGACATGATGACAGTGTTTTTAATAGTAGGTTTACATTTGCTATGCCTGTAAACACACTCAGTCACCATGAAGATGACCAACTGGCACATGTGACCTTTGACCCAGGTTCTTTACTCACTAGAGCTCATGGTGTTGCCCCATCCAGAGACGGTACACATGGTGCCAGCGGGGGCACAGCTGCTGGGCAGAGCAACAGGCTGCACGTAGGTGTTGAGGGTGGCGGGCTTGCTCAGCTTGATCAGCATGATGTCATTGTCGAGGTCGTAGGCGCTGTAGTTGGGGTGACGGATCACGCGGGATGAAGAGATGAACTGCTCGCTACCCTCAGTCACCTTGATGTTGTGCTCGCCCAGACGCACCTCCACACGGCTGAAAGAGAGAGAATTCATGTGAATGTGGAGTTCACTTGTGTCCTTTAGTTTCGCAAAAGTTAAGCTTATCAAATTGTTGCTAGTTGTTATTGACTCAATATGTTGCTAGTAGTTCATTTGGGAGTGTACTTACGACTTGTAACAGTGAGCAGCAGACACAACCCAGTTCTCATTGACCAAGGAGCCACCACAGAAGTGGTACCCAGAGTTCAGAGACACCTGGTGGGGCTGGGAGTAGGCCTTGCACTCATACCCTCCAACGATCTTGTCGTCCTCCGTGGCGACTGTAAACAGAGAGCAGGCATATTCTTAACGATATTACCTCAGCTTTTGAGATGGAAAAGCATAGCACTATGATAAAACAACAACAACATATTTCTTAATAACGTCAAAAAACACACATTTGTGATGTTAGTGTCTTTACACAGTCCTGTTATTTTTTCTATGGTCATTATTATACTCACAAGCGGCTCCAATGAGCAGAACGAAGACCAGAGAAATCATGGTTGCTGTATGATCCTGTCGATGAAAGGGGTTAATCTGCACCCCTGGTATATATGCAGATTTGGGTGTGCCTCCCCGTTTAATGGAACTGTTTGATTGGTCAAGAGAAATCCAATCAGAGGCAAAAGGTGCACTGCCAAGGTCAGCATTATGACAAAGCATTTTCCATCATGGTGTGGTATGAAGTTGACCCTGAAGGCAGCAGAAAGCTAAATATATGTTTTCATTAGTCTCAGTACTTTTAAGTGCAGGTTCTTACCATCTGGATTTGATTTGAATTTCTTACAGGAGACAGTGATAAATGTACAGTGCACTACAACTGCCAGTTTGAGATGGCCAGTATTCTCTGCAGTTCAGACTGTATCTTGATCTCAACATGACTGCAACACAGCTGTGTGGTTCACATGGTGGTATTCTCTTGGAGAAGTCGACAAACACAACTTTGCTGCTCACAAGGCCAATTTTAGCTTTGTAAACAAGTAAACTGGGTTTATGGGGTTTTGTTGGAAAGTCATTCAAGGCTGTCTTAAAAATGAACTCTGTATACCTTACATGGCCATGAGTTCATTACATAAGTTGTATAACCATAAATTCCTACAAAAATCATTATACTGTATGCAGTTAATATGCAGTAAAACAATCAAAGTAAGCACACACTTGGGTAGTGTAATGTATTATATTAGGTATTAACACTATTCAAATAAACAGTTGTACTTCGACAGTAAATTAAAGTCTACACCCCGGCTTAATCCTAATCTTACCCATATCTCTCAAGCCTAACCCTACCTTCATTTCACGTCCCAGCTCAACCTGAAACCTTGCCACAACCCTACCCCTAGCTTCTGTTCCAAATCCCTAATCAACCCAAACCCTAACCCTCTATCCTAACCATAACACTAGCTCTTGTCCACATCCCTAATCAACCCAAACCCTAACCCTCAACCCTACCCCTAGCTTCTGTTCCAAATCCCTAATCAACCCAAACCCTAACCCTCTATCCTAACCATAACACTAGCTCTTGTCCACATCCCTAATCAACCCAAACCCCAACCCTCTATCCTAACCATAACACTAGCTCTTGTCCACATCCCTGTTCAACCCAAACCCTAACCCTCAACCCTAACCCTAGATTCATGTCCACATCCCTGCTCAACCCAAACCCTAACCCTCAACCCTAACCCTAAACCTAACCCTAGCTTCATGTCCACATCCCTGCTCAACCCAAACCCTAACCCTCAACCCTAACCCTAAACCTAACCCTAGCTTCATGTCCACATCCCTGCTCAACCCAAACCCTAACCCTCAACCCTAACCCTAGCTTCATGTCCACATCCCTGCTCAACCCAAACCCTAACCCTAAACCTAACCCTAGCTTCATGTCCACATCCCAGTTCAATCCTAAACCTCAAACTTAACCCTAGCTTCATGTCCACATCCCAGTTCAATCCTAACCTCAAACTTAACCCTAGCTTCATGTCCACATCCCAGTTCAAGCCTAACCTCAAACTTAACCCTAGCTTCATGTCCACATCCCAGTTCAAGCCTAACCTCAAACTTAACCCTAGCTTCATGTCCACATCCCAGTTCAAGCCTAACCTCAAACTTAACCCTAGCTTCATGTCCACATCCCAGCTCAACCCTAACCTCAACCCTAACCATAATATGTTTACCAACCTCAATTCGAAATACCAGTATACCTCCATGGACCAGGATATCCTGCGCCGGCTCTGCGTACTGTGAGTCTGCACAGCCCTGTGCGTCCTGTGCCAGCGCCCTGCATTTGCAGGGCAAGCATAACCATCCAGTCTGGACGGGTTGTGTCAGCTCTACACTCCAAACCTCCAGTACGCCTCCACAGCCCAGTACGCCCTGTTCCTCCTCCCCACAAGCTTGCCAGTTTGGTGTAGTGCCATTTCCGTCCCTATTTTCTGGAAGCTTGCTTCAGGAGTTTGGTATTTCTGTATACCAGGGAGCTAGTTTCTTATGACAAATGTTTTTATTTTTTAGTGGTGCGAGGTTAAATTTAGTTCCTCAGTTAGGTGGTTAAGCCTTTTGGGGTTGGTCTGTGGACTTTTCCATGTGAATATTAAAGTCATTAATATAAGTCATTCCTACAGCATTTGACTCCAGAAGCCATGAGAAAATTGATGGAAAAGTAGATGGAAAAGTGGTCTGTTGTGTTAGCGACAATGCAGCTAACATATCCAAAGCCATGAACATTTTAGAATGGACCCATCATCCATGTCTTGCCCACAAAATCAACCTGATTGTAAGAGATGCTCTGAAGGTGATGAAGCCCACTGTGGACAAAATGAAAGCAGTTTTGGAATACTTCCACAGGAGCACAGTAGGTGCTAAAAAACTAAAGTCTACACAATGACAGATGGGGATGCTTGAGCTGAGACCTAAACAAGACTGTACTACTAGGTGGAATTCAACATTTTATGTTTCTTGAGTCAAAGGATGCCATCATCTCTACCCTGGCCAATGTCAATGCACCTGTTGATGCTCTGATCCAAAAGGAATGGGAGGTGGTGGAGGAGGTGTGCAGAGTCCTGGACCCTTTGAGCAGGTCACTGTGGAGCCAGTGGAGAGAGGTACAGTAAGCAGTTACTACTACATCATTATTTAATCCAGTATTATATATGTATATGAGCCGTAGATGAAAATGTAGTATCAGTAGACAAAACATGAACCTGAAGTAATAAGTTACTCTTCTCTCTTTTCAGCTACAGTGGGGAGAACAAGTATTTAATACACTGACGAATTTGCAGGTTTTCCTACTTACAAAGCATGTAGAGGTCTGTAATTTTTATCATAGGTACACTTCAACTGTGAGAGATGGAATCTAAAACAAAAGTCCAGAAAATCACATTGTATGATTTTTAAGTAATTCATTTGCATTTTATTCCATGACATAAGTATTTGATCACCTACCAACCAGTAAGAATTCCGGCTCTCACAGACCTGTTAGTTATTCTTTAAGAAACCTCTTGATACTACCCATCCCGGGTCCGGGAGCGTAATCATCAACTGACACTAATTAGCATAACGCAACGGACATAAATATTACTAGAAAATATTCCTATTCATGAAATCACAAGTGAAATATATTGACAAAACAGCTTAGCCTTTTGTTAATCACCCTGTCATCTCAGATTTTGAAAATATGCTTTACAGCCAAAACAAGACAAGCATTTGTGTAAGTTTATCGATAGCCTAGCATAGCATTATGACTAGCTAGCAGCAGGCAACCTGGTCACGAAAATCAGAAAAGCAATCAAATTAAATCGTTTACCTTTGATGAGCTTCGGATGTTTTCACTCACGAGACTCCCAGTTAGATAGCAAATGTTACTTTTTTCCAAAAATGTTAGTTTTGTAGGCGAAATAGCTCCGTTTGTTCTTCACGTTTGGCTGAGAAATCGACCGGAAATTGTGGACACTACAATTGAAAAATATTACAAATTAGCTCCATAATATCGACAGAAACATGGCAAACGTTGTTTATAATCAATCCTCAAGGTGTTTTTCAAGTATCTATTCCATAATATATCAACCGGGACTGGTGGCTTCTTAGTAGGATAGAGAGAAACAATGGCCGCATTTGTCCTTTACGCACAAAACACTGAGAGACTTCAGCTGACCACTGACGCAATGTTGACGTTCAGGCTCATTTTTCAAAATAATAGCCTGAAACTATGTATTGTGACACTAGATACACTAGGGAAGCCATAGAAAAAGGAATCTGGTTGATATCTCATTCACTGCTCAATAGGGACGCATAGGAACGCAGAGCTTTCTAAATAAGAGTCCCTTCCTGATTGGATTTTTCTCAGGCTTTCGCCTGCAATATCAGTTCTGTTATACTCACAGACAATATTTTTACAGTTTTGGAAACTTTAGAGTGTTTTCTATCATAAGCTGTCAATTCTATGCATATTCTAGCATCTTGTCCTGACAAAATATATGTTTACTTTGGGGACGTTATTTTTCCAAAAATGAAAATAGTGCCCCCTAGATTCAAGAGAACCCTCCTGTTCTCCACTCATTACCTGTATTAACTGCACCTGTTTGAACTAGTTACCTGTATAAAAGACACCTGTCCACACACTCAATCAAACAGACTCCAACCTCTCCACAATGGCCAAGACCAGAGAGCTGTGTAAGGACATCAGGGATAAAATTGGAGACCTGCACAAGGCTGGGATGGGCTACAGGACAATAGGCAAGCAGCTTGGTGAGAAGGCAACAACTGTTGGTGCAATTATTAGAAAATGGAAGAAGTTCAAGATGCCGGTCAATCACCCTCGGCCTGGGGCTCCATGCACGATCTCACATTGTGGGGCATCAATGATCATGAGGAAGGTGAGGGATCAGCCCAGAACTACACGGCAGGACCTGGTCAATGACCTGAAGAGAGCTGGGACCACAGTCTCAAAGAAAACCATTAGTCACACACTACGCCGTCATGGATTAAAATCCTGCAACGCACGCAAGGTCCCCCTGCTCAAGCCAGTGCATGTCCAGTCCCGTCTGAAGTTTGCCAATGACCATCTGGGTGATCCAGAGGAGGAATGGGAGAAGGTCATGTGGTCTGATGAGACAGAAATAGAGCTTTTTGGTCTAAACTCCACTCACCCTGTTTGGAGGAAGAAGAAGGATGAGTACAACCCCAAGAACACCATCCCAACCATGAAGCATGGAGGTGGAAACATCATTCTTTGGGGATGCTTTTCTGCAAAGGGGAAAGGACGACTGCACCGTATTGAGGGAAGGATGGATGGGGCCATGTATCGCGAGATCTTGGCCAACAACCTCCTTCCCTTAGTAAGAGCATTGAAGATGGGCCGTGGCTGGGTCTTCCATCATAACAACGACCCAAAACACACAGCCAGGGCAACTAAGGAGTGGCTCCATAAGAAGCATCTCAAGGTCCTGGAGTGGCCTAGCCAGTCTCCAGACCTGAACCCAATAGAAAATCTTTGGAGGGAGCTGAAAGTCCGTATTGCCCAGCGACAGCCCCGAAACCTGAAGCATCTGGAGAAGGTCTGTATGGAGGAGTGGGCCAAAATCCCTGCTGCAGTGTGTGCAAACCTGTTCAAGAACTACAGGAAACGTATGATCTCAGTAATTTAAAAAAGTTATACTTTAAATGCACATTTTTTCATTTTTTATGTGAATCGGCATTGTGCGTACCCCTGAGAGTGTGCTGACCCTAGTGCTAGAGGGGTACGCAGCTGGAGGTTGAAGGAGTACGTTATTGTCATTTCCGTAACAACTTGTAGACTTGTTTACGTGCTTGTGATGGGCATTCCATCTGTTTTCAGTGAGCCGGCTCAGCTCACCAAAAAGAGCCGGCTCTTTTGCCTCCCAAACGGCTCTTTAAAAAATATATGTGTTCTACTTTTCAAGTCAAACAGTTTGCTATAGTTTGACTATGATTGGTGTTAAAACAATTCTAATTACATTTTTAAATGAAATCATACTCTACCTTAACCACAATGTATTTAAAAATGCATTGGTTTGTTATGAAAAATAATGCTATTAAACGTTTGCATTTAAAGTATAGCTTTTTAATGTATATAAACAAAGTGCATATACATCTAACCATTCAAAATTTGTACAATCTGAACAGCATAATAGAATATTTCACCATATCAAAGAAAAATAAATAACAATATGCAAAACTGCAGCATCCCACAAATGGAAATAAATGTAAAAAAAAAACATTTTCAAACAGTCCATTTATATTTTCCAACAGGTTAGGTTTTTTTCTTGCCTGAGTAGCCTCGTTTCACTGCCAAAAATAGAATTAAACCATCTAGTGTTCAGCGAAATAACAACACAATGTCAAATACAGGTAGCCTAGTCAAATTATTAACATCCAATCACATGAACTGTTACTCTCTCACGGCAATTCCACTAACGGTTCGTAGTTAACCAAATGTAGTTCATTCCGTTTGCTCAAAAATTGATAAATGGTTAAAAAAATAAGGCCCTTGTCCATAGAGAAACATTTATTTATTTATTTAACCTTTATTTAACCAGGTAGGCAAGTTGAGAACAAGTTCTCATGTACAATTGCGACCTGGCCAGGATAAAGCAAAGCAGTTTGACACATACAACAACACAAAGTTACACATGGAGTAAAACAAACATACAGTCAATAATACAATAGAAAAATAAGTCTATATACAATGTGAGCAAATGAGGTGAGATAAGGGAGGTAAAGGCAAAAAAAGGCCATGGTGGCGAAGTAAATGCAATATAGCAAGTAAAACACTGGAATGGTAGATTTGCAGTGGAAGAATGTGCAAAGTAGAAATATAAATTTTTGTAGTTCGTTCCAGTCATTGGCAGCAGAGAACTGGAAGGAGAGGCGGCCAAAGGAGGAATTGGTTTTGGGGGTGAGCAGAAAGATATACCTGCTGGAGCACGTGCTACAGGTGGGTGCTGCTATGGTGACCAGCGAGCTGAGATAAGGGGGGACTTTACCTAACAGGGTCTTGTAGATGACCTGGAGCCAGTGGGTTGGGCGACAAGTATGAAGCGAGGGCCAGCCAACGAGAGTGTACAGTGATGGGTAGTATATGGGGCTTGGTGACAAAACGGATAGCACTGTGATAGACTGCATCCAATTTATTGAGTAGGGTATTGGAGGCTATTTTGTAGATGACATCGCCAAAGTCGAGGTTCAGTAGGATGGTCAGTTTTACGAGGGTATGTTTGGCAGCATGAGTGAAGGATGCTTTGTTGCGAAATAGGAAGCCAATTCTAGATTTATCTTTGGATTGGAGATGTTTGATGTGAGTCTGTAAGGAGAGTTTACAGTCTAACCAAACACCTAGGTATTTGTAGTTGTCCACATATTCTAAGTCAGAACCGTCCAGAGTAGTGATGCTAGTCGGGCGGACAGGTTCAGGCAGTGATCGGTTGAAGCGCATGCATTTAGTTTTACTTGTATTTAAGAGCAGTTGGAGGCCACGGAAGGAGAGCTGTGTGGCATTAAAGCTCGTCTGGAGGGTTGTTAACACAGTGTCCAAAGAAGGGCCAGAAGTATACAGAATGGTGTTGTCTGCGTAGAGGTGGATCAGAAACTCACCAGCAGCAAGACCAGCTCTACCAGCAGTACTACACCTGCACCTGTCGACGACACAAGTTCTGCTTCCATGAGCACATCCAATGCTATGATCAGTAATTCTACATTTGTTGTTAACCCAGCTAGCATGGACACTGACAGTTGTGAATCTGAGGCAGCAGAAGAGCTACTGCCCCCTTCCCCGGGAAAACACCGAACAACAGACAGGGAAGTTGGACCATCGAAGAAGCGCAAATATGATGAGAAATACATTTATTTGGGGTTCACTTACAGTATATTGGGAGTAGTGCCTTTCCTCAGCCACAATGTGTTATATGTGCAAAAGTACTATCTCACAACTCAATGAAACCTTCAGAAACAAAACATGGCAATTTGAAAAATGAGCCATGGGAGTTTTTTGATCGCGAATTAAGACGACTTTCGAGTAGTAAGACATGTATAAAAGCAACAGATACCATTAATAAGAAGGGGGTGGAAGCGTCTTATATGGTGAGCTACCGACTGGCTAGGACAGGCAAGCCCCATACTATTGTGGAGGATTTAATTCTATGATATGGCTGGAACAATGCTGGGGGAAAAGACCCAAAAAATGATGCAGACAATGCCTTCATCAAATAACATTGTTTCACGATGCATCAGTGACATGGCAGGAGATTTTTAATTTAATTTTATTTAATCTTTATTTAACCAGGTAGGCTAGTTGAGAACAAGTTCTCATTTACAACTGCGACCTGGCCAAGATAAAGCATAGCAGTGTGAACAGACAACATAGAGTTACACATGGAGTAAACAATTAACAAGTCAATAACACAGTAGAAAGAAAATAAAAAAAGAGAGTCTATATACAGTGCCTTGCGAAAGTATTCGGCCCCCTTGAACTTTGCGACCTTTTGCCACATTTCAGGCTTCAAACATAAAGATATAAAACTGTATTTTTTTGTGAAGAATCAAGAACAAGTGGGACACAATCATGAAGTGGAACGACATTTATTGGATATTTCAAACTTTTTTAACAAATCAAAAACTGAAAAATTGGGCGTGCAAAATTATTCAGCCCCTTTACTTTCAGTGCAGCAAACTCTCTCCAGAAGTTCAGTGAGGATCTCTGAATGATCCAATGTTGACCTAAATGACTAATGATGATAAATACAATCCACCTGTGTGTAATCAAGTCTCCGTATAAATGCACCTGCACTGTGATAGTCTCAGAGGTCCGTTAAAAGCGCAGAGAGCATCATGAAGAACAAGGAACACACCAGGCAGGTGCGAGATACTGTTGTGAAGAAGTTTAAAGCCGGATTTGGATACAAAAAGATTTCCCAAGCTTTAAACATCCCAAGGAGCACTGTGCAAGCGATAATATTGAAATGGAAGGAGTATCAGACCACTGCAAATCTACCAAGACCTGGCCATCCCTCTAAACTTTCAGCTCATACAAGGAGAAGACTGATCAGAGATGCAGCCAAGAGGCCCATGATCACTCTGGATGAACTGCAGAGCTCTACAGCTGAGGTGGGAGACTCTGTCCATAGGACAACAATCAGTCGTATATTGCACAAATCTGGCCTTTATGGAAGAGTGGCAAGAAGAAAGCCATTTCTTAAAGATATCCATAAAAAGTGTTGTTTAAAGTTTGCCACAAGCCACCTGGGAGACACACCAAACATGTGGAAGAAGGTGCTCTGGTCAGATGAAACCAAAATGTAACTTTTTGCCAACAATGCAAAACGTTATGTTTGGCGTAAAAGCAACACAGCTGAACACACCATCCCCACTGTCAAACATGGTGGTGGCAGCATCATGGTTTGGGCCTGCTTTTCTTCAGCAGGGACAGGGAAGATGGTTAAAATTGATGGGAAGATGGATGGAGCCAAATACAGGACCATTCTGGAAGAAAACCTGATGGAGTCTGCAAAAGACCTGAGACTGGGACGGAGATTTGTCTTCCAACAAGACAATGATCCAAAACATAAAGCAAAATCTACAATGGAATGGTTCAAAAATAAACATATCCAGGTGTTGGAATGGCCAAGTCAAAGTCCAGACCTGAATCCAATCGAGAATCTGTAGAAAGAACTGAAAACTGCTGTTCACAAATGCTCTCCATCCAACCTCACTGAGCTCGAGCTGTTTTGCAAGGAGGAATGGGAAAAATTTCAGTCTCTCGATGTGCAAAACTGATAGAGACATACCCCAAGCGACTTACAGCTGTAATCGCAACAAAAGGTGGCGCTACAAAGTATTAACTTAAGGGGGCTGAATAATTTTGCACGCCCAATTTTTCAGTTTTTGATTTGTTAAAAAAGTTTGAAATATCCAATAAATGTCGTTCCACTTCATGATTGTGTCCCACTTGTTGTTGATTCTTCACAAAAAAATACAGTTTTATATCTTTATGTTTGAAGCCTGAAATGTGGCAAAAGGTCGCAAAGTTCAAGGGGGCCGAATACTTTCGCAAGGCACTGTACATTGTGTGCAAAGGGCATGAGGAGGTAGGCGAATAATTACAATTTTGCAGATTAACACTGGAGTGATAAATGATCAGATGGTCATGTACAGGTAGAGATACTAGTGTGCAAAAGAGCAGAAAAGTAAATAAATATAAACAGTATGGGGATGAGGTAGGTAAATTGGGTGGGCTATTTACCGATAGACTATGTACAGCTGCAGCGATCGGTTAGCTGCTCAGATAGCAGATGTTTGAAGTTGGTGAGGGAGATAAAAGTCTCAAACTTCAGCGATTTTTGCAATTCGTTCCAGACACAGGCAGCAGAGAACTTGAACGAAAGGCGGCCAAATGAGGTGTTGGCTTTAGGGATGATCAGTGAGATACACCTGCTGGAGCGCGTGCTACGGGTGGGTGTTGCCATCGTGACCAGTGAACTGAGATAAGGCGGAGCTTTACCTAGCATGGACTTGTAGATGACCTGGAGCCAGTGGGTCTGGCGACGAATATGTAGCGAGGGCCAGCCGACTAGAGCATACAGGTCGCAGTGGTGGGTGGTATAAGGTGCTTTAGTAACAAACCGGATGGCACTGTAATAAACTGCATCCAGTTTGCTGAGTAGAGTATTGGAAGCTATTTTGTAGATGACATCGCCGAAGTCGAGGATCGGTAGGATAGTCAATTTTACCAGGGTAAGTTTGGCGGCGTGTGTGAAGGAGGCTTTGTTGCGGAATAGAAAGCCGACTCTAGATTTTATTTTAGATTGGAGATGTTTGATATGAGTCTGGAAGGAGAGTTTACAGTCTAGCTAGACACCTAGGTACTTATAGATGTCCACATATTCTAGGTCGGAACCATCCAGGGTGGTGATGCTAGTCGGGCATGCGGGTGCAGGCAGTGAACGGTTGAAAAGCATGCATTTGGTTTTACTAGCGTTTAAGAGCAGTTGGAGGCCACGGAAGGAGTGTTGTATGGCGTTGAAGCTCGTTTGGAGGTTAGATAGCACAGTGTCCAAGGAAAGGCCGGAAGTATACAGAATGGTGTCGTCTGCGTAGAGGTGGACCGGGGAATCGCCCGCAGCAAGAGCAACATCATTGATATATACAGAGAAAAGAGTTGGCCCGAGAATTTAACCCTGTGGCACCCCCATAGAGACTGCCAGAGGACCGGACAACATGCCAGTGAATTCTATGCGTTACAGCTGGATGAGTCAACAGACGTGGGGGGGCCTGGCACAGCTCCTGGTATATGTGCTTTACGTTCATGGGGGATCAATTAAGGAAGACATCCTCTTCTGCAAACAACTGTAAACCAGGACAACAGGAGAGGATATTTTTAAAGTACTGGACAACGTTGTGACATCAAATGAACTTCGGTGGTCAAGATGTGTTGGTATCTGTACTGATGGCACAAAAGTCATGACAGGGAGACATAGTGGAGTGGTAACACACGTGCAAACAGTTGCTCCCGACGCCACTTGGGTACCCTGCAGCATCCACCAAGAGGCTCTTGCTGCCAAGGGAATGCCTGGCAGCTTGAAAGATGTTTTGGACACTACAGTGAAAATTGTTAACTTTGTCAAAGTAAGGCCCCTGAACTCTCGTGTATTTTCTGCACTATGCAATGACATGGGCAGCGACCATGTAACGCTTTTACAACATACAGAATTGCGCTGGTTATCAAGGGGCAAAGTATTGACAGGTTTTTTTAAATTGAGAGACGAGCTTAAAGTTTTCTTTACTGACCATAATTTGCATGTCTGACCGCTTGCATGATGAGTTTCTCATACGACTGGCCTATCTGGGGGATGTTTTTTCTCACCTGAAGGATCTGAATCTAGGATTACAGGGACTCTCCACAACTATATACAATCTGCGGGACAAAATTGAGGCTATGATTAAGAAGTTGGAGGTCTTCACTGTCTGCATTCACAAGGACAACACACAGGTCTTTCGATCATTCCATCAAGCTTACGGACAATGTCAAATGTGATATAGTGAAGCACCTGAGTGAGTTGAGTGCGCAATTATGCAGGTACTTTCCCGAAATGGATGACACAAACAACTGGATTTGTTATCCCTTTCATGCCCTGCTTCCAGTCCACTTACTGATATCTGAACAAGAGAGCCTCATCGAAATTGCAGCAAGCAGCTCCGCGTTAAGGCGCACACCTGTCACCAGTGTTAGGCGCATAATGACACTCACCTGGACTCCATCACCTCCTCCAACAACCTATATATGTCACTCCCCTTGATTTCTTACCCAGTCGTCATTATTTCTGTTCTACGTCGGTAGGCTGTTCGTGGTTCTTGTTTTGTTCTTTTATTTATTAAATGTATTCACTCCCTGAACTTGCTTTCATCGTTACAAACGTCAAAGAAACATTTGTGTCAGTCCTGTTCTTTTTTCTATGATCATTATGATACTCACAAGTGGCTCCAATGAGCAGAACAAAGACCAGAGAAATCTTGGTTGCTTTATAATCCTCTCCAGCCTACAGAGTGAAAACAGCTACCCCTCTGACGTGTACATTGAAGTCGCCATCTAGTTTCCAGCTGAAGTGGTGGGTGTCCAGAAGCCTTTACACACACATGCCTTAGTATTCCCAGAGCCCCCAACACATGATGACTCTTCCATGCTCTTGAGAACAAACTCCAACATGTTCTCTGTGCTAGGGAAGCTGTGTGAGAAGCTGGACCGTGCGACGCAAGTGGGTGTACCCCATCAGAACTCCAACCGCCTAATGGCCTACCACCAGAGGGAAAGAGAGAACACTCTGAGGGAGGAGGGACCCATAGGGTTCCTTAAACACACCTCTGGGAGGCCCTTGACTTTTCCCCCGTGGCTGAAGCAGAGATTGAAGTCTGTAAGGAGTTCACCAAGGCAACAAGACTCACACTGTCCTGGTCAAGCATTTAAGCTCGGAATGTATTGAGTAAATGGAAGGCAATCACGTTTGCAGCCACTGATAAGGGTGGAGAGATGTGGTTTAGTCAGGAATGGGGAGCCGAGGTCAGGTCACAATAACGGACAGTTTATGGCCCGCATCATGTAACCTCCTGCCTAGCAATAAAGATGTAATGTTTAGATGGAAGGAGGACACAACACCCAAATCAGAGTATATATACTACCACTGGTGGAAACATGTATTTGCCTGTGCAGCTGTATGACCCAAATGGTGAATAAACCTGGACTGAGCTTTACTAATCGTCCTTGAATTTTACAAGGTTAATTTAGAACCTAACACTTCCCAGTGAAGCAGGTGCATCGCCCAGAAAATAAAAGATGAAGGCATGCAGCCTTGGGGGGAACTGTACTCTGCTCAAACCTGACCTGTTCGACTTCGGTGACTCTGCTGTGCTATCTGACTGTAGAAAGCTCCTGAGAAGACGACGGAGTGAGAGAGCCAAAGCATTTTAACTGAATGAGTGGGATGTAGGGTGTGCTAAAAGAGTGGAGCATCAGATGAGGATGATCGCCCATTCAGAGAGAGGTCTCGCAGAATCGCTCCTGCAGATGTAGAGGATGTCCGAAAACACCTGGAAGATCTGCTGGAGGCTGGAATCATCTTGATGTAATGTATCACTAGCCACTTTAAACAATGCTACTGTTATATGTTTACATGCCCTACAGTACTCATCTCATATGTATATACTGTCTATACCTTCTACTGCATCTTGCCTATGCCGTTCTATACCATCACTCATTCATATATTTTTTTACGTACATATTCTTCATCCCTTTACACTTGTGTGTATAAGGTAGTTGTGAAATTGTTGGATATTACTGCATTGTTGGAACTAGAAGCACAAGCATTTCGCTACACTCGCATTAACATCTGCTAACCATGTGTATGTGACAAATAACATATGATTTGATTTGATTTAATGACACAAAGAACATCAGTAACATCCTCGTAGTGACAGATCACTTCACTCGCTACGCCCAAGCTTACGCCACTTAAGATCAGGAAGCCAGCACTGTGGCCAGGGTGCTTTGGGAGAAGTTCTTTGTCCATTATGGCCTGCATTCCTGCATAAACTCTGACCAGGGCATCAGTGCAGAAACTTTGAAAGTAGACTCATCCGAGAGGTCCTTCAGCTGGCTGGGTGAAGAAGTCAGGTACATCGCCATACCATCACTTCACCTCATTACAGTGTTTTCTTGCACCACACACATCTCATACTTCCGAGAGTTTTTTTTGGTTTGAAGGTGTGTTTTTATTTGCCTGCGCTTTACTGTTGCATAGTGTTACGATAAGTTACAGCTGAAGGTGTGTCGTAAACTGTGTTATGTGTCAAATTCATTGTGATGCCTAATCTTATGTATAACTTGTCGGGACGTCAGGTTTTCCTAGTGAGGGGTGAATGTAACCCCCTGTAAAGACTGGATTTACTTTATTCTAATCTTGAACTTTCCGCGTCCCTGTACAGAACTGTCCGCATCCACGTACGGTGTGGCGTGAAGTAGATTGGGCGGGTACGTGCGTATTGGATGGAGGTGATCTTGGAGAACAGTGACGGAGTTCGCTAGAGTGTTGTGACACCGAAGTTTATTGCTCAATTTGCTTTTGTTTAATAGGCCGGGGCAGTATGAGTATAGCCAACTCCATTTCACTCGCTATACTTGTTTAATGTTGTGGTTCACCGGATTTGTCATCATCCTCGAGGGACAGACGAACAACATGCTGGCTAGACAAACTAGTCAGTACAGCTAGCTACTCAACCCGCAGCATCCCAGTGATCCTACCGCTACATCATCCCCGGCTGCCTTCAGTTATTGTGCAAGTTACCTCACAGCACCAATGTAACAGTTTTGCTTCGGTCCCTCTCCTCACCCCGCCCTGGACTTGAACCAGGGACCCTCTAAACACATTGACACTTGCCTCCCACGAAGCATTGCTACCTATCGCTCCACAAAAGCCACAGCCCTTGCAGAGCAAGGGAAACAACTACAGTACTTCAAGTTCTCAGAGCGAGTGACTTCACACATTTAAATGTTACTAGCGCGCACCGCTAACTAGCTAGCCATCTCACCAGTGGCGTGCCGTGGGCCTGGGGCCTGGGCCTTCAGCGAGGTCCTTACACAGACCCACCCGAATTAATCCACCTCTTATTACCATCATTATGATGCCATGGCTCTAGACACTATACATTTAGACAGAATCGCTGTATAACCAGGCGTTGCGTCACCTTGAAATTGACATTTTTCTTCAGAGAATTTCAAGGGAAGAGTACAATACAGTACAGTTCAACTAATAGGCAAGAACATAGTCGAGTGCAACAGAGTTATATTAATATTCTTCTTCTATCCATTTCTGGTCCACAAACTTTGAGCTTTAAGTCCCCCCCCCCAAAAAATACAGTTCCTGTTTACCCAAAAACATGACACAATCGATGAGTCTTTTCAATATTTCCCTATTTTTCTTCACCTTTTCATTGTGCGGCTCCATTGCCCTGCGCGCTTGTTCGTTGAGCTGTAGATCCACTCGGGTGTCCCCAAAAGTTTTCAAAAGCACCATTGCTTGTAAGTGCCCAGCCGTACTTTGTTGTCTCGTTGCTGCCTTGCTTAGACAACTCAAGTTTGCAAAGCCAGTGTGGCTCCAAACACCAAATCGATCACTTGCAAATAATAGCATTCCCAGCAGTACAGTTTGCAGTGCTTCTCGGAGCCTGTGAGCCATTGATAGCGCTCGTAGTTGGAACTTTGAAAGTGGCGAACGAACCCCTTTCCCATCTGTGACAGGCTTTGTAGCGTCGGCATCGGGCGACCTCTCCTGACAATGTCTAACTTTTCTTGAAAAGTTCTTCTTGAGAATGCCGTTATAATTATATCCTCGACCAAATCGATATCTTCTCCTCCTTCCGCCATTGTGGGTTGAAAAAACAGCTTAGTAGTACGCAAATTAATTTGTTTATCAAATTCAGTTTCCTAGTTCTGCATAGACCTGCCCATATGACTTGCCTCTCAATATTGGTAATCCAATCAAAAGACGTGCACGCACTACGCCTGCTAGCTGGCTCCTGTGTAACACTGGAGCCAGCCAGCAGGCGTACAATAGCCAACTCTAAAGCTGATTGGTTGACACTAAATTTTCATTTTCATTCACTTTAAGCTACAAGCGCCCGCACTGTTGATTCTGAAGGCCTGAGGGCCGATTTTAGACCCCTGGCAACACATGATGGCTGAATATGATTGGATAAAAGATCTAACGTAAAGACCAGCCCTCCAAATCTCAACCTGGGGCTGGAAGCAGTGCAACCAAGAGGAAAGCTATGAAATGAAGAGTATAACTCTTACTCTGGGGAATAATTTAATACATATTTGTGGGAAAATATATTTAAAAAATATATATATTCTGATGATGTTTAGGTCAGCAGAGAAGACATTGCTGGCCCTGAGAGCCCACCACTGCATCTCACACAGGTTACAGTTGTTACACATCACTTCTCTCTGAACTGTATGCAACCATAACCCCATAGAATACATAACTAATGTTTGCACTGAAATAGAAAATGTGACATTTCCAATATAAGGATGTCCATATATAATTCCTCCTAACAGTTTAATTTGTTAAAGGGATTGCTCAACCAAATAAAAAATAACATTTGTCTTAATGATTGCTATAGAGCAGGGGTATTCAACTCTTACCCTACAATGTCCAGAACCTGCTGGTTTTCTATTCTAGAGTTGAGGGCTATAGAGAGTAGTAAATTGTCTTTATAAAGCAAAATGATCAACAGAGCAATGCGCTTGTCAACAATGCACATATGATTGAATCATGACCCATGTTTCGAAGTTATAGTGTTTGTTTACAATTACATTGTTTATAAACAATGGAGTAAATTCGCTACACTCGCATTAACATCTGCTAACCATGTGATAGTGTTTAAATTACATTTAAATTGGATTTAACTAGGCAAGTCAGTTAAGAACAAATTCTTATTTACAATGACGGCCTACCAAAAGGCCTCCTGAGGGGACGGGGGCTGGGATTAAAAATTAAAAATGCAATAAAAATATAGGACAAAACACACGACGACAAGAGAGACACCACTACGTAAAGAGACCTTAGACAACAGCATAGCATGGCAGCAACAAAACATGGTAGCAACACAACATGACACAACATGGTAGCAACACAAAACATGGTACAAAGATTATTGGGCACAGACAACAGCACAAAGGGCAAGAAGGTAGAGAAAACAACAATACATCACGCGAAGCAGCCCTAACTGTCAGTAAGAGTGTCCATGATTGAGTCTTTGAATGGAGAGATGGAGATAAAACTGTCCGGTCTGAGTGTCTGATGGGTTACGACAGATTACCTGAGCTCCTGAGGCATTTATACATTATACTCTTCAAAAATCAGCATTTATTTAAAAGTCAAGAAATATATGTACCAGTCACAGACCATAGCTTTTAGCTGAAATAATTCCAGCTGATATAATGCAGCATTTATTAACATTCCACTTACAATCAACACTCTCTTGATGCTATACAGAACAAAATATTTAATGTCATACATGAACATGTGCTCTATGCTGCAGGCATGTAAGAAGAACCTTCAAGAGTATATTCACTTTTTTGTTTATCTTTGGGAAAAATACTCAGTAGACTGAAATTATGTTAAATATTTAATTTGTCATTAGTATTTCATCTCCAGTTTAAAAAGGTAGACGCTGAACTGCACAGGATGTTGTAGACTTCTGGGACCATGCTGGAGGACCGAAGCTAGGATCAGACTTAGTAGGTGGCCATGGTGCTGGTCAGCCAGTCATTGAAGATGCACACCTGGAGGAAGAGAAGAAGAAGGGAGACATTAGTGGACACGCTCAATGGGAGGCAACGTGAGAACCATCAATCAATGTTTTATAGACTCAATGTCTTTTTCTTTTGGGAAACCAAGTGATGTCACAGTGATGTATGAATGTTGATGTTTCCACAACAGGAAAACTATTTTTCTGTCTTACCTTGGCGTAGACACCAGGGTTACCGGGCTCGGCACAGCCGTAACCCCAGGACACAACACCCTGGAGCTCACCGTTGCACACCACAGGGCCACCAGAGTCACCCTGAGAGAGAGAGAGAGAGCGAGAGAGGGAAGAAGGAAGGCAGAAAGAGAGCGAGAGAAAGAAAGAGTTATATACAACTCATATTTCTGTATTAATTGAACTGAAAAGGTACATTTAAAGTCATCAGTGGAACCACTGAATTGAGGTCAGGGTGGTAAGTACCTGGCAAGAGTCCTTGCCTCCCTCCAGGTATCCAGCGCAGAACATGGCGTTGGTGATCATGCCAGGGTAGGAGTTGTTACAGTCGCTGTAGGACAGGATGGGGATGTTCAGGCACTGAAGCTTGTTCTTGTCAGCGGCTGTAAGGAAAAGCAGACAGAGAGAAATGGAAGAATGGAGAGAGGGAGAAGGAGAGTTATGGTTATATATAATGTCATTGTGTTTCTAATAGTATATGTTCAATGCCTGTAAACACACTCAGTCACCATAAAGATGACCAACTGGCACATGTAACCTTTGACCCAGGTTCTGCACTCACTGGAGCTCATGGTGTTGCCCCATCCAGAGACGGTACACATGGTGCCTGCGGGGGCACAGCTGCTGGGCAGAGCAACAGGCTGCACGTAGGTGTTGAGGGTGGCGGGCTTGCTCAGCTTGATCAGCATGATGTCATTGTCGAGGTCGTAGGCGCTGTAGTTGGGGTGACGGATCACGCGGGATGAAGAGATGAACTGCTCGCTACCCTCAGTCACCTTGATGTTGTGCTCGCCCAGATGCACCTCCACACGGCTGAAAGAGAGAGAGTTCATGTGAATGTGGAGTTCACTTGTGTCCTTAAGTTTCGCAAAAGTTAAGCTTGTCAAATTGTTGCTAGTTGTTATTGACTCTATATGTTGCTAGTAGTTCACTTGGGAGTGTACTTACGACTTGTAGCAGTGAGCAGCAGACACAACCCAATTCTCATTGACCAAGGAGCCACCACAGAAGTGGTACCCAGAGTTCAGAGACACCTGGTGGGGCTGGGAGTAGGCCTTGCACTCATACCCTCCAACGATCTTGTCGTCCTCCGTGGCGACTGTAAACAGAGAGCAGGCACATTCTTAACGATATTACCTCAGCTTTTGAGATGGAAAAGCATAGCACTATGATAAAACAACAACAACATATTTCTTAATTACGTCAAAAAAACACATTTGTGATGTTAGTGTCATTACACAGTCCTGTTCTTTTTCTATGGTCATTATTATACTCACAAGCGGCTCCAATGAGCAGAACGAAGACCAGAGAAATCATGGTTGCTGTATGATCCTGTCGATGAAAGGGGTTAATCTGCACCCCTGGTATATATGCAGAATCGGGTGTGCCGCCCCGTTTAATGGAACTGTTTGATTGGTCAAGAGAAATCCAATCAGAGGCAAAAGGTGCATTGCCAAGGTCAGCATTACGACACAGCAGTTTCCATCAAGGATTGGTATAAAGTTGACCCTAAAGGCAGCATGAAGCTAAATATACGTTTTCCTTTTTTTGTGCAGGTTCTTACCATCTGGATTTGATTTGAATTTCTTACAGGAGACATTGATAAATGTACAGTGCACTACAACTGCCAGTTTGAGATGGCCAGTATTCTCTGCAGTTCAGACTGTATCTTGATCTCAACATGACTGCAACACAGCTGTGTGGTTCACACGGTGGTATTCTCTTGGAGAAGTCGACAAACACATCTTTGCTGCTCACAAGGCCAATTTGAGCTTTGTAAACAAGCAAACTGGGTTTATGGGGTTTTGTTGGAAAGTCATGCAAGGCTGTCTTAAAAATAAACTCTGTATACCTTATATGGCCATGAGTTCATTACATAAGTTATACTGTATGCAGTTAATATACAGTAAAACACTCAACGTAAGCACACACTTGGGTAGTGTAATGTATTATATTTGGTATTAACACAAGTTTTAAATAAATAGTTGTACTTTGACAGTAATGGAGGCTGCTGAGGGGAGGACGGCTCATAATAATGGCTGGAACAGAGCAAATGGAAACCATGTGTTTGTTGTATTTGATACCATTACACTAATAGAGTAAGGTGCCACGATCTCCTGATCTCACGATCTCCAATTAAGGTGCCATAATCTCCTGTGGTTGACACTAGTCTACACCCCGGCTCAACCCTTACCCATAACTCTAACTTCATGTCCACATCCTGGCTCAACCATAACCCTACATTTATGTCCACATCCCTAGATGCAGGCAAGGCAGTATTGAATGTGTTGACGTCTGTCACCTTGATTACTCAATTTTCTTTCAACCTATGCACCTACAATGTAAACTTTCATTTATAGACTAGGTTGTGGCAATCTCATGATGGGTATAGGGACATTTGAGTATCATGTAGTAATGTAACAGCGATAGGTTAAGATAGATGAATGGAATATGAATGACAGTCATCCAATATGCTGTAATAGAAATAAGGCCATGCTCATAAAAAAAGGATACAACTCTAACATTTTTTTGCCTAAAATTCCATACCGACATCTAACTGCCTGTAGATCAGGCCCTGAAGCAAGGATATGCATATTCTTGGTACCATTTGAAAGGAAACACTTTGAAGTTTATGGAAATGTGGAAGGAATTTAGGAGAATATAACAGAATAGATCTGGTAAAAGATAATACAAAGAACCCCCCCACTATTTTGTATTTTTTTTTGTACCATCATCTTTGAAATGCAAGAGAAAGGCCATAATGTATTATTCCAGTCCGGGTGCAATTTAGATTTTGTCCACTAGTTGGCAGCAGTGTATGTGCAAAGTTTTAGTCTGATCCAATGAACCATTGCATTTCTGTTAAAAATGTGTCAAGACTGCCCAAATGTGCCTAATATGTTTATTAATAACTTGCCATGTATAAAATTATGCACACTCCTCAAACAGTAGCATGGTATTCTTTCACTGAAATAGTTACTGTAAATTGGACAGTGCAGTTAGAGTAACAAGAATATAAGCTTTCTGCCAACATCAGATATGTCTATGTCCTGGGAAATCTTCTTGTTACTTACAACCTCATGCTAATCGCATTAGCCTACGTTAGCTCAACCGTCCCGTGGAAGGGACACCGATCCCGAAGAAGTTGTGTACTTCACTATACACTGCAACGACATCTACGACCCTGTGCATGTGACTAAGTAAACATCTAATCTACAAAGCTATGGTACAGTAGGCCTTGGGTAGATTGTGTGTGTTCACACACAGCTGTGTTGCAGCCATGTTGAGGTCAAGATACAGTTTGAACCGCAGAGAATACTGGTCATCTCAAACTAGCAGTTTTAGTGTACTGTATCACTGTCTTCTGGTAGAAATGAAGGGCTGGATTTCATCCGTATCGTAGATGGTCACAGAAATTCTGCGTTAAAACTCAATTGAATTTTAAAGGCATTTCCCCCTGTTCGCAAAGACTTCATTCACGGTAAATGCTGCATATGTCAGCTCATTCGGAAATTACCTTCACATATTAACACTGACCTTGAATGACACTTCCACAATACGGATTGAATCCAGTCCTAAGTCTGGAATTAACTCAATAAACACTGTACTGGGACTAATAAGACAACGTTGACCAATACTTAATGAAAAGGTAGGCCTACATTTTGCAAGGTGAATTGACAGGTTTGAGTCTCATTCACATAGACGTTGGTCTTGGACACAGAGCTAGGATTAGTTGACCCTTCCCGTATCTTAACCTTCCCCAGTGAGTGGTGAGGATGCACAACTTTCCAACATTTACAGCTTGATGCTACCTGCTGTATTATTTGCTCACCAGAGAACCTTTTAAATCTGATTAGAGATCTCGACATATCAAACAGTTCCATGAAACTGTGAGGTACATAAACCAGGGGTGCAGGTTAACCCCTTTCATTGACAGGATGACACAGCAACCATGATTTCTCTGGTCTTTGCTCTGCTCATCGGAGCGGTGTAAAAATTGGCATGGAGGACTGTGTTGACACTAACATCACAAATGTGTTAATTTTACGTTATTAACAAATGTTATTCCACTTTTATGATAGTATTATGCCTTTTTTAATATACTCAAAAGGTGAGGAAATATAGCTAAGAATCTGCCTGCTCTCGGTTTCCAGTCGCAATGGAGGACGAAAAGATCGAAGGGTATGAGTGCAAGACAAGCCGTACTCCCAGCACCATCAGGTATCTCTGCAGTCTGGGTAACACTTCTGTGGTGGCTCCCTGATCTCCAGCACATGGTGGTGCCTGCTGCTCACTGCTACAAGTCGTAAGTATCATGTGAACTACTTCCAATATATTGTGTACACCCCTGTCTAGCGTATTTAGGAAAGGAAAGTTAACCTAATATTATACTGTTTCCATCAGGCCTGTTGGGAGTCTTTTTATCCGACAGGTACTTTACTTGCAAAATAATGTTTGGATGGAAACATGGTTAGTGACAATCTAATTTTGGCTAAACTAAAGGACATAGTTTTAGAGTTTGTATTTAACTAAGTTAATTAATTAGACTTCTCTCTCTCTCATTTGTTTATTTAATTTAACTTTTATTAACTAGGCAAGTCAGTTAATAACAAATTCTTATATTACAATGACGACCTACTCAAAACCCTCCCCTAACCCAGACGACACTGTGCCAATTGTCCGCTGCCCTATGTGACTCCTGATCACAGCCAGTTGTGATACAGCCCAGGATTGAACCAGGGTCTGTAGTGACACCTCTAGCACTGAGATGCAGTGCCTTAGACTGCTGCGCCACTTAGGAGTATTCATAGAATCTTCTGATCTTCTCATGTGGAGGTGCGTCTGGGCGAGCACAACATCAAGGTAACTGAGGGTAGCGAGCAGTTCATCTCTTCATCCCGCGTGATCCGTCACCCCAACTACAGCACCATGAGCTCCAGTGAGTACAGAACCTGGGTCAAAGGTTACATGCGCCAGTTGGTCATTTTCATGGTGACTGAGTGTTTTCAGGCATAGAAATTGTACTATTAGGAACACAATATCCTCTCTTTCTCTCTCATTCTCTCTCAGCAACAAGCCGCAGTGCCTGAACATCCCCATCCTGTCCTACAGTAACAACTCCTACACTGGCATGATCACCGATGCAATGTCCTGTGCAGGATACCTGGAGGGAGGCAAGGACTCTTGCCAGGTACTTACCACACTAATCTCAAATCAGTGGTACCACAATGATGACTTGAAATGTACTTTTTCAGTTCAATTAATACAGAAATATGAGTTGCATATAACTTGATGGTACATATACTAATTAGTTGTGTCCTCATCACGACTGTCTTGGTGTGCTTGGACCATGTTAGTTTGTTGGTGATGTGGACGCCAAGGAACTTGAAGCTCTCAACTTGCTCAGTCCTCCTTTTCCTGTAGTCCACAATAATCTCCTTTGTCTTGATCACGTTGAGGGAGAGTTTGTTGTCTTTGCACCCCATGGTCAGGTCTCTGACCTCCTCCCTATAGGCTGTCTCATCATTGTTGGTGATCAGGCCTACCCCAGTTGTGTCATCTGCAAACTTAAAGATGTTGTTTGAGTCGTGCCTGGCCGTAGAGTCATGAGTGAACAGGGAGTGCAGGAGGGGACTGAGCACGCACCCCTGAGGGGCCCCCGTGTTGAGGATCAGTGTGGCAGATGTGTTGTTACCTACTCTTACCACCTGGGGGCAGCCGTCAGGAAGTCCAGGATCCAGTTGCAGAGGGAGGTGTTTAGTCCTAGGGTCCTTAGCTTCGTGATTAGTTTTGAGGGCACTATGGTGTTGAACGCTGAGCTGTAGTCAATGAATAGCATTCTCACATAAGTGTTCCTTTTGTCCAGGTGTGAAAGGGTGTGTGGAATGAAATAGAGATTTCATCATTCGTGGATCTTTTGGGGTGGTATGCAAATTGGAGTGGGTCTAGGGTTTCTGGGATAATGATGTTGATGTGAGCCATGACCAGCCTTTCAAAGTATTTCATAGCATTTCATGGCTACAGACGTGAGTGCTACAGGTCGGTAGTCATTTAGGCAGGTTACCTTAGTATTATTGGGCACAGGGACTATGGGGGTCTGCTTGAAACATGTTGGTATTACATACTCAGACAGGGAGAGGTTGAAAATGTCAGTGAAGACACTTGCCAGTTAGTCAATACATGCTCAGAGTAAACGTCCTGGTAATCCATCTGGCCCTGCGGCCTTGTGAATGTTGACCTGTTTAAAAGGTCTTACTCACATTGGCTGTGGAGTGCGGGATCACACAATCATCCGAAACAGCTGATGCTCTCATGCATGTTTCAGTATTACTTGCCTCGAAGCGAGCATAGAAGTTATTTAGCTTGTCTGGTAGCCTTGTGTCACTGGACAGCACTCGGCTGTGCTTCCCTTTGTAGACTGTAATAGTTTACAAGCCCTGGCACATCCGATGAGCGTCGGACCCGATGTTGTACGGTTCGATCTTAGCCCTGTATTGATGCTTTGCCCGTTTGATGGTTCATCGGAAGACATTGCGGGATTTCTTATAAGCTTCCGGGTTAGAGTCCCGCACCTTGAAAGCGGCAGCTCTACCCTTTTGTTCAGTCCAAATGTTGCCTGTAATCCATGGCTTCTGGTTGGGGTATGTACATACAGTCACTGTAGGGACAACACATTATCAATTAACTTATTGATGAAGCCAGTGACTGATGTGGTGTACTCCTCAATGCCATCGGAAGAATCCCAGAACATATTCCAGTCTGTGCTGGCAAAACAGTCCTGTAGTTTAGCATCTGCTTCATCAGCTTCACCACTTTTTTTTAATAGGCCGAGTCACTGGTGCTTCCTGCTTAAATTTGAGTTTGTAAGCAGGAATCAGGAGGGTAGAATTATGGTCAGGTTCACCAAATGGAGGGCGAGGGAGAGCTTTGTACGCATCTCTGTGTGTGGAGTAAAGGTGGTCTAGAATTATTTTTAACATGCTGATAGACATGAGGCAAAACTGATTCCCTGCAGTCCCTGGCCACTAGGAGCACCGCCTCTGGATGATAGTTTTCATGTTTGCTTATGGCGGTATACAGCTCATTGAGTGCTGTTTTAGTGCCAGCGTCGGTTTGTGGTAGACAGTTACGAAAAATACAGATGAAAACTCTCTAGGTAGATAGTGTGGTCTACAGCTTACCATGAGATACTCTACCTCAGGCGAGCAAAACTTTGAGACGTCCTTAGATATCATGCACCAGCTGTTGTTTACAAATATACATCGGCCCAGTGTCTTACCAGAGGCTGCTGTTCTGTCCTGCCGATACACTATAACCCGCCAGCTGTATGTTATTAATATTGTCGTTCAGCCACGACTCGGTGAAACATAAGATATTACCGTTTTTAATGTCCCATTGGTAGGATATATGTGCTTTCAGTTCGGCCCATTTATTTTCCAGCGATTGAACGTTGGATAACATTACAGATGGCAAAGGCAGATTAGGCACTCGTCGCCTGATCCTTGGGTGCCTGATCCTCAAGGCACCCAATATCTTTCTGCGAAATCTGTTTCTTTCTCCAGTGAATGATGGGGATGAGGGCCTGTTCGGGTGTTTGGAGTATATCCTTCCGTCCAACTCATTAAGAATGTGAAATGTCAGAATAATAGTAGAGAGAATAATTTAAGTTTTTATTTATTTCATCACATTCCCAGTGGTTCAGTAGTGTACATACACTCAATTAGTATTTGGTAGCATTGCCTTTAAAATTGTTTAACTTGGGTCAAACATTTTGGGTAGCCTTCCACAAACTTCCCACAATAAGTTGGGTGAATTTTGGCCCATTCCTCCTGACAGAGCTGGTGTAACTGAGTCAGGTTTGTAGGCCTCCTTGCTCGCATACACTTTTTCAGATCTGCCCACAAACTATCTATAGGATTGAGGTCAGGGCTTTGAGATGGCCACTCCAATACCTTGACTTTGTTGTCCTTAAGCCATTTTGCCACACCTTTGGAGGTATGCTTGCGGTCATTGTCCATTTGGAAGACCCATTTAAATATATATATAACATTACCTTTATTTAACTAGGCAAGTACGTTAAGAACAAATTCTTATTTTCAATGATGGCCTGGGAACAGTGGGTTAACTGCCTTGTTCAGGGGCAGAATGACAGATTTTTAACTTGTCAACTCGAGGTTTCAATCATGCAAACTTTTCGGTTAATAGTCCAACGCTCTAACCACTAGGCTACTTGCCCTCCAATTTGCAACCAAGTTGTACATTTTTTTCTTTTGTTTCATCAGACCAGAGGACATTTCTCCAAAAAGTATGATCTTTGTCCCCATGTGCAGTTGCAAAGTGTAGTCTGGCTTTTTTATGGCAGTTTTGGAGAAGTGGCTTCTTCCTTGCTGAGCAGCCTTTCAGGTTATGTTAATATATGACTCATTTTTACTGTGGATATAGATATTTTTGTACCTGTTTCTTCCAGCGTCTTCACAGGGTCCTTTGCTGTTGTTCTGGGATTGATTTGCACTTTTCGCACCAAAGCACATTCATCTCTAGGAGACAGAACGCGTCTCCTTCCTGAGCGGTATGACGGCTGCGTTATCCCATGGTGTTTATACTTGTGTACTATTGTTTGCACAGATGAACGTGGTACTTTCAGGCATTTGGAAACTGCTCCTAAGGATGAACCAGACTTGTGGAGGTCTACAATTTTTTTCGGAGGTCTTGGCTGATTTCTTTTGATTTTCCCATGATGTCAAGCAAAGAGGCACTGAGTTTGATGGTAGGCCTTGAAATACATCCACAGGTACATCTCCAATTGACTCAAATTATGTCAATTAGCCTAACAGAAGCTTCTAAAGCCATGACATAATTTTCTGGAATTTTCCAAGCTGTTTAAAGGCACAGTCAACTTAGTGTATGTAAACTTCTGACCCACTGGAATTGTGATACAGTGAATTCTAAGTGAAATAATCTGTCTGTAAACAATTGTTGGACAAATTACCTGTGTCATGCACAAAGTAGATGTCCTAACCAACTTGCCAAAACTATAGTTTGTTAACAAGAATTTTGTGGAGTGGTTGAAAAATGAGTTTTAATGACTCCGACCTAAGTGTATGTAAACTTCCGACTTCAACTGAAGTATCCTATGTGCTTATAGATGAGTAAGACTTACATTTAATGAATACATTCAATATATGTATTGGTACATCAAGCTGCCTCACCCTACAGAAACAGGAGATAGGCTCCTGTTCCTATGAGCCGTTCCGGCTTGCACTCGCCAAGGCATATACAAGGTTATTTACATGTCTGTCATGGTTTAACAACATCCTATCATCCAGATTATATCATGCAGTTCACTTCACCAAGGCTCAGCACAGAACACCATCAAGTGATGAAAGACTTTCCTTTCCCTCTTTCTCCCTAAGCTGTGTGGAGGTGTGTCTGGGCAAAAACAACATTGAAGGGACTGAAGGTAAGGAGCAATTCATCACTTCTTCCCAAGTCATCCCCCACCCCAACTACAGCTCCTACAACATCAACAATGACATCATGCTGATCAAGCCCGCCACCCTCAACACCTACGTGCAGCCTGTTGCTCTGCCCAGCAGATCACCTACGTGCAGCCTGTTGCTCTGCCCAGCAGCTGTGCCCCCGCGGGCACCATGTGTACCGTCTCTGGATGGGGCAACACCATGAGCTCCTGTATTTTGGGGCTCTGTTGTAAAATATACTTGGTCAGGTAACCATTGCCAGTGTTAAAAGGTAAATGATCCATAATTGGCATGTTCTGCCTTTAATTTCCCCTTCTTTCTATCCATTCTTTCATTTTTCATCCATCCTTACAGCCACCGATAGCAACAAGCTACAGTGCCTGAACCTCGCCCTCCTGTCCTTCAACGTCTGTAACAACGCCTACCCTGGCATGATCACTAACGCCATGTTCTGTGCTGGATTCCTGGAGGGAGGCAAGGACTCTTGCCAGGTACTACTGACCAGCTTATCAAAACTATTAAATCAAATCAAATCTTATGTGTCACATACACATGGTTAGCTGATGTTAATGCGAGTGTAGCGAAATGCTTGTGCTTCTAGTTCCGACAGTGCAGTAATAACAAACGAGTAATCTAACCTAACAATTCCACAACTACTACCTTATACACACACAAGTGTAAAGGGATAAAGAATATGTACATAAAGATATATGAATGAGTGATGGTACAGAACAGCATAGGCAAGATACAGTAGATGGTATAGAGTACAGTATATACATATGAGATGAGTAATGTAGGGTATGTAAACATTCTATTAAGTGGCATTGTTTAAAGTGACTAGTGATACATTTTTACATCCATTTCCATCATTAAAGTGGCTGGAGTTGAGTCAGTATGTTGGCAGCAGCCACTCAATGTTAGTGGTGGCTGTTTAACAGTCTGATGGCCTTGAGATAGAAGCTGTTTTTCAGTCTCTCGGTCCCTGCTACTGACCTCGCCTTCTGGATGATAGCGGGGTGAACAGGCAGTGGCTCGGGTGGTTGTTGTCTGACCGAAAATACAGTATAGAGAAACAGTGAAGTAACAGTGTCTCTCTCTCAGGGTGACTCCGGTGGCCCCGTGGTGTGCAACGGTCAGCTTCAGGGTATTGTGTCCTGGGGATAGGGCTGTGCCCAGCACTGATAACCACGGTGTCTATGCCAAGGTAAGAATATAGACTTCTGCTGCTAAGTTTGTGGGATAAAGCCTTTATTAGACCACTGGCTCATCCCTGTCACAACTACATGTTTCTAACTTCAATAATACCAACTTCACCCCAGCTCTAATACCAACTTTATCCCAGGTTTACAGTGACTTGGCCCTGTGTACACTGATGTCTCCCTTCTCCTTCTCTAGGTGTGCATCTTTAATGACTGGCTGACCAGCACAATGGCCACCTACTAAGTCTGATCCTAGCTTTGGTCATTCAATAGTCCCACACCTCTACAACATCCTGTGCAGTTCAATATCCACATTTGTTTTCATGACAAATAAAGCATTTAACACTAAATACTTTTTTCTGTTGTGTTTGTACTCTCACTGTCCTTAGAAATCTTTGCAAAGGTCTTTCTATCTTCTCATGTCAAGTAGTTTTACTAGTAAACACCAGAGAAACTAGTAACCACTAGCAAATTGTTAAAGTATGGATCAAGAATATACTGTTTTTCTTTCTAAAGGATACAGGGGGTAATTCATTGTGTCATGGTACCCTACCGTAACCATTTGATTTGTATCAATACAGCAAGATACAACAAGGTACATTATTGATTACATCGATTAGTTTCTATAGTTGTGTATTGATGCGTTGCTGCTCACAATGCTCATATCTGGGGTAAGTTGTGCCAAGAAACCACTTTTCTAAAATAATTATAACATCCGTAAATATATGCAGATATACTATATTTCCCTTGGAGTGATGCTGAATTTAAAAAATGACTAAAATTACCCGACTCTCCTCTACTGTGAGAAACTGCTGATTATTTTGGGTATGCATCTGGGACCATTCGGAGTACAATAAAAAATATATATATGCAGTACCAGTCAAAAGTTTAGACACACCTACTCATTCCAGAGATTCTTTATTTTTACTATTTTCTACTTTGTAGAATAATAGTGACAACATCAAAACTATGAAATAACACATATGGAATCATGTAGTAAAAAAAAGAAGTGTTAAACAAATTAAAAATATTTTATATTTGAGATTCTGTGGGTGGAAGGTAGCCTAGTGGTTAGAGCGTTGGGCCAGTAATCGAAAGGTTGCTATATCGAATCCCCGAGCTAACAAGGTAAAAATCTGTCGTTCTGCCCCTGAACAAGTCAGTTAACCCCCTGTTCCTAGGCTGTCATTGTAAAGAAGAATTTGTCCTTAACATACTTGCCTAGTTAAATAAATAAAAATATTCAAAGTAGCCACCCTTTGCCTTGATGACAGCTTTGCATGCTCTTAGCATTCTCTCAACCAGCTTCATTAGGTAGTCACCTGGAATGCATTTCAATTAACATGTGTGCCTTGTTAATTTGTGAAATTTCTTTCCTTCTTAATGCGTTTCAGTCAAACAGTTGCGTTGTGACCAGGTAGGGGTGGTATACATAAGATAGCCCTATTTGGTAAAAGACCAAGTCCATATTGTGGCAAATCATTACTTTAAGACATGAAGGTTGGTCAATACGGAAAATTTCAAGAACTTTGAACCTTTCTTCAAGTGCAGTCGCAAAAAGCATCAAGCGCTATGATGAAACTGGAAGATCGCCACAGGACCCAGAGTTATCTCTGCTGCAGAGGATAAGTTCATTAGAGTTACCAGCCTCAGAAATTGCAGCCCAAATAAATGCTTCACAGAGTTCAAGTAACAGACACATCTCAACATCAACTGTTCAGAGGAGACTGTGTGAATCAGGCCTTCATGGTCTAATTGTGGCAAAGAAACCGCAATTCGACCATGAAGGCCTGATTCACAGTCACAGTCTCCTCTGAACAGTTGATGTTGAGATGTGTCTGTTACTAAAGGACAACAATAATAAGAAGAGACTTGGTTGGGACAAGAAACACGAGCAATGAACATTAGATCAGTGGAAATCTGTTTTTTGGTCTGAAGAGTCAAAATGTGAGATTTTTGGTTCCAACCGCATGTCTTTGTGAGATGCAGAGTAGGTGAACGGATAATCTCCACATTTACGGTTCCCACTGTGAAGCATGGAGGAGGAGGTGTGATGATGTGGGGGTGCTTTGCTGGTGACATGGTCTGTGATTTATTTATAATTCAAGACACACTTAACCAGCATGGTTACTACAGCATTCTGCAGCGATACGCCATCCCATCTGGTTTGCCCTTAGTGGGACTATCATTTGTTTTTCAACAGGACAATGACCCAAAACACACTTCCAGGCTGTGTAAGGGCTATTTGACAAAGAAGGAGAGTGATGGAGTGCTGCATCAGATGACCTGGCCTCCACAATCACCCAACCTAAACCCAATTGAGATGGTTTGGGATGTGTTGGAAAGCAGAGTGAAAGAAAAGCAGCCAAAAAGTGCTCCGCATATGTGGGAACTCCTTCAAGATGTTTGGAAAAGCATTCCACGTGAAGCTGGTTGAGAGAATTCCAAGAGTGTGCAAAGCTGCCATCAAGGCAAAGGTTGGCTACTTTGAAGAATCTAAAATCTATCTTGATTTGATTTGTTTATTAACACTTTTTTGTTTTTTCATAGTTGATGTCTTCTCTATTAAATCTACAATGTAGAAAATAGTAAATGCAAATAGGTGTGTTCAAAATTTTGACTGGTACTGTATATCTATGCTATTTGTCATCATATATCGTAAATAGGTCATTTAAATATGTACACTTATTTCCGATTATATTTCCTAATCAGAAATTAACCTTTTTTTTTTACATTTTGAAATATCTCTACGCAACATAGAAAGACCTGATATCTAATAACAAAACAACAATGAATGAATTAATGACAAATATAATACATTTGAGGCGGAACCATTTAATCCTAAAGTGGAACTATTTTTCACCCACACAGACTGAGATAACTGATGCACCGGCAATGTCAAAGTTGTCACGTTATTAAGCGACCTCGGGGATGTATTAATGATCACATAAACCTAATTTAAAACGAGAATAACGGAAGATAACCTTCGTTAGAAACATCGGTTTACATTTTTGAAGACCGGCTTGATTCCTTTTTTCTTTATAGCCTCTTGTAGGCTTCGGAACTCGACAAGATGCGCGTCAACATTCAGATGTTGATATCCCATGGCCGGGTGGCCCGTAAAATGGGTCTCGGTCCAGAGTCGCGAATAAACATGCTTCGGAACATTCTTACCGGCCTCGTTCGACACGAGAGGATAGAGACCACCCGAGGCAGAGCAGACGAAGTTCGATTTTATGCTGAAAAGGTGAGGACATGTATGTAACATGGCAACGTTACCTTTTTACGCTGCTCAACAAAGTTGCTTCTCCAGTAATTCAAAGGCTGGCTGATAGCGATATTGAGTCGTTTCATCTTACCGTGCAAAAGGAATGTATGCAGCCGGCTATACGCGTATACCCCTTCAGTCAATCAGACCAGGGGTGAAAAAATAGACTGCTCCAACCTGATTGGCAACACCCGGAACATGGCGAACATTGTGTTTCATAAAGAAAGTATTGTTACGACCCTGGGTTTATAAGCACGGAAATCGACCCTGCCGCACGAGCATGCTTTTTCGGCACAGTCGATAGCGCGCCGGACCTCGGGCTAGAAGGTCGAGGGTTCGATACCTGCTCCCTGTCTGTTTCATTACATTGGTGTCAGAAGTGATCAGACCTTGCATCCACGACAGTGCGTGTGCTTGACCGGTGAGCGCGTTCCTGTAAGAGTCACAAGCTAGCGCGAGGACGCGCTCTTTGAAAAGGAGGGAGTAGTATAAGCACGGAAATCGACCCTGCCGCACGAGCATGCTTTTGCGGCACAGTCGATAGCGCGCCGAGCCCGAGGGTTCGAGACCTGCTCCCAGCTGTTTCATTACAGTATGTTTTTTTTCCATCTTCTCGCCATTAAATCGAGTTAAGGTGGTAATCGACTCCTTTGCAACTTGAATGGAGAATATGTTATGTACAACCCGGTCCATAGGGGATATGAGTGTATAGCTGGCTACATAGATTCCCTTTGGACAGTAAGATGAAGCGACTCTATTGTCATCTACCAGCCTTTGGGCTACTCCACTAGTTGACTCAACTCAACTCCCATTGTGAAGGAAGTTTCTGATGAACTATGGAGTTGAGCAGAGTCCTGGCTTTGTGAAATTCAGCTCTGACTACATTGATTTGCCCAAGATCAATAGTAAATTATGAAACATTTACCGTGTGTGTACCCATGGTTGTCCTATGTAGATGTGTGCCTTTGTTTGCTGAAATCAATACTTTTTAATTTAACTCCATGGTTGTATTTGTTTGATTTAGTCAGCTACTTCTCAATCATCCCTGTTTAGTAGGCTACTGTGTAGTTTTGACAGCTTGTGACGTTGTTGACCAATGTGATGTTGTTTTGCAGTTGATTGACTATGCCAAGAAGGGAGACACTGACGAGAAAGCGATGAAAATGGCAAATTTCTGGCTCACAGTAAATGTTCTTTATGATCTTTGTTAGTATTTTAATGTACTCAGACCAAGTCAGACCGTCCCAATGTCCCCAGCATTGTTGTACTATTATCTACGAGGTTAATATGAGTGTGTTCCTAGTTCTTTCAGTAAGTCAGCATCCCGTCTCTCTCTCCTGTGGTTTAAGGAAAAGGATCTGATCCCAAAGCTCTTCAAGGTCCTGGCTCCCAGGTTTGAGACCCAGCCCAAAGCCTACACCCGCATGGCCCGCATTCCCAACAGGGAGAACCTGGACAAGGCTGCTATGGCCGTGCTTGAGTATAAAGGCAACCCGTTCCCACCTCTCCAGACCGCCAAACGAGACAATGAACTCACACTAATCAACCAGCTCCTCAAAGGCTACAGAGAACAGCGGGCACAGCAGGCAGCAGCCAAGGTTGAGGCATAATGCAACCAGCCACACTGACATTACATGTATTACAGTTTTTAGATGTCTGGCTACAGTATTTGACTTTCTGTGGACTCCACAAAATAAATGTGATTGTATGACAATGTTACGCGTTCTGTTTATGGCACTAATGTGAATTTAAGATGTGCTTAAATCAAACAGGTTTGATATGCTGTTATTATTCCCTCTACCGGTTCAGAAACATGTCCCCCAAACGTTTCATTATCATCATGGTTGATGTCCTGTTTTTAATCTCTCTACTGATTCAGAATAAACATCAGGCAGTGGCAAATAGAGGCAGGATGTTTTATGCTTTCAACCACCTTCAGCCAGACATAATCACACACTCATCATGAGCTTTCCCATTCATTCTATTTGTTTAGATTTAAACTGTCTTTTTATTAAGAGCTGCTGTAGAGGTTGGTTTTTACATACTGGTAACTACTTGCCAAAATTACCCCAAACCTATTGCAATTACATTCAATTGGACCGGCTATCCGTTCTCCTTTTCCACTTGCCTGTAAGCGCCCCAATTGTGAGGTTCCAGAAAAGTAATTGTACTGTACCAAGATGGAGTAGATGTTTTGGACGAATGCCCTTGCCCTTCTACATCACATTACACATTCACACTGTGGCCAAGGTATGAAAGAAACAGACCAGGCCTCTAATAAAACCAACCATTTTAATTTGGCAAAAAGTGTATGTACAGCGTATTCAGAATATCCTAATTTGACACCATTAAAATGCATTCATTTCAAACAGTGCTTCAGTAATGTGCTCTTAACCAGACCCTTCTAAATACCCAGGAAGCTGTGCTGTTGTCTGTCATGCATATCAAACCCTCACTCATCTCCCGTTGGTCTTCTACTTGTGTCTGTGTATAATAGACAAATACCATAGATAAGTTGATCATGCAGCTTGTTGTACAGGATGACTGGAACCTGTCTGTCAAAATCTATTCAGTCAAGTAATGGCATCCGTAACCATGGACAACAGTGGACTGTAATGGCAATAGAGACAAATATATAAACGCCTACAGAGACAACCTTTAGAACACCAGAACAATCTAATTCAAGTGTCATTCTTTTTTAGACTACATTATACCTTTGACCGTATGTTCTCATGTACATAACATGTGCTGTACCAGTCTGACCAACCCAAGCCTACTCCAGACATTGTCTTTCTGTAGTAAAGGGCTATTAATTAAACCATTAGAAACAGTCAATTAACCACCATTCTTTCTCCCACACCAAATGATTAAAGAGACGTGCATGTTTCATACTCAGATATTAACAAGTTATAAAAAATAAAAAAAAATGTAATTGATTACTTCTATTTCTTAGAACAGGTGGTAAATTGGCCTTGACACAGTCTTGTGAATACCCCCCTCCCTCCCTTACATTGATATCATTAGGCTATTTCATTAATCAACTTAATATGATTCAGATCATGTACATTTTTTATATGTCTGATAATGACACTTGATGACATTGATTAATATGAACATATCTACAGGTAACATTTGTATATTTGATACCGGAATATGATCGGATGTAGTGTGTGGATACATATGATCCAGATTAAAGCGCTAATCAAAGTCACTTTGAAATAAATGGCGGAACAGAAAACTAAGAGAAGGGGAACATTAAAGTGCTTCATGCAGGACAAACAGGACGTTGGTGCTACTACTTTCACAGTTACTCTAAAAGGTTTGCTTTAGTTGTTTATGGGCCCAGGACTTTTCATGGTCAGGAAGAACTACTGTTCCTACTTATGGATAAACAACAATGAGCCCCTCACGCAGTATCAGATCCGATGTACAACTTCACTGAGGGAAACGGCCATACAAACAGACATGTACAGGTTTGACATGACATCATTACATACTAGTCGGGGGGGGGGGGGGGGGGGGGGGGTGATTGTGAAGTTAGTTCACATCCTCGCTGGACAACTTTCCCTCCTTAAATCATGTGTCAAGGACGGAGGCTGAAATTGAAAGTAAAACAAGCTATAAGTATGATTTCTATGTAAAAAATAATAATTTAACTTTAAAACCACCCCTTTCCCTGTGCTCTATTGCATTAATACATTCACCAAGGTCTACATACATCAAGGAATTACATTCAGAGCAAGCTAATATCTTGCACTCCAGTGAAAACTGAACAGTAATATTCTGAGTTAAAACAGTTGTCTGTGGACAGTATGACATAAGGTAACATAAGGTTCCAATAGAAATCGAGAAGAAGTGACATTAACACCTCGGTAGCCTATATGGTATGAAATATACACAGCTATTGTATAGTAGTTTGGTACAACAGGCACACGCACTGTATGAACACATGGAGTATAATCAGTTTAGAGACAGGGAGTACATGCTTGTTTTAGCCGTACCTCAGTGGTCCACAGTAAACTGAACATTGTACACTTAAACATCAGTATATCAATCCTATAGCCTGGAGCAATCAACATATATAAGAATATAAATCATCCCAACATATTCTATATGGAGAAATTCTATATTTTGTGTTAACATCTGTCAAACATGAAGAAAAAAAATGTATGTTTCAGGGTGTGAGTGAATATTTTACTCTTGTACAATGTAATGGCATGAGAATTGCAATGGTCACAGCATCACTTGGAATTCGACAATGTGGGAAAAAACATCCCTTTTGTAATATAAACTCTGCAACTATTTTAGAGTAATGGTAACTCATTCTCTTCAGCTATTTACACGTTTCCCTCAGCCTCTCCATTGATGCCTTATAAATTCTTGAATAAAAGTGTTCATAGGAGTTTTGTTCAGTCTCCACTCTCCAGCCTCTCTCCCTGCTCATGTTCAAATATTTATTGCTTCTTTTTTCTTTTACAAGCTCAGCACTTTAACTCACAGCCATATCCTCTTCTTTATTCAGCTTTTTTCCCATTCCGAGGTCAAAATGGGACATTTAGGATTTCCATTCCACATGTCTGCTTATAATGACTTCCCCTTCTCTTCCTCCTCATATCCCTCCCTCCTTCCCTCGTGGCTATACATAGCTTGACCTGTTTTCTATGCTACCTGATCTTCACCTCCCTCGTGATCTTTCTCTCTGTGTCCCTCTTTCTTTCTCTCTGTCTGTCTCATGCCTTGGTGCCCATGCCCCCTCCCCCCTGCATGCTGAAGTACTCAGTGAAGTGGGAGGGGAGTTGTGGAGGGGGAGGGGGGGAGAGGCGGGTGGGCATGGGGGGAGGGAGTGGGGGGAAGGTGGGTAACGACAGGTCGGCCGTGGTGGTGATGATCTTATGCTCACTGTTCCTCTGCACTTCCTGTCCCTTCCGGGCCACCGTCTCCTCCACCGTCTTCACTGGGCCCTAAGAGAGAAGGAGGTAAAGGTTGAAATGTTAAAGGTCAAGCTGGGTTGTATTTGTCACAATGTCAGTTACCACATCCTTCTCTGACAACTTCCTCTGTGCTCTAACACCTCTGGAGTGTTACAGGGACTATATCGGACCTTAGTATCAGTTACTAGATCCTCCTCAGACCATACATCCACTCACCGACTGGATGGAGAAGAGTTCTGTGAAGTTGGGCTGGGAGTCGCCCAGGAAGGAGCTGTTCCCATAGGCATGGTGGGGGAAACTCTCACTCGCCACACCCGCCTTCGGACTAGAGAGTAGGATCCCGATCTGAGAGGTCCGCACGTGGTACGGGAAGTTCTTATTGGCCGCAGAGGGCCGAGTGATAGCCTGTGGCGAGGCAGGGAGGGGGGAGAGGGGACGGATGGGAGGAATGTATCATATTCAGAATATTGCCTGTTGCCTGTACAAATATTACCCTGTATTCTCCATACACTGATACACATTTCTTCACATATATGAACAGAACAGTATGTGTGTGAATGTGTCACTGACAAAGGACAGAGAGGCTCAGTCTGGTATAGAAGTCTGGGACAGAGAGGCTCAGTCTGGTACAGAAGTCTGGGACCGAGAGGCTCAGTCTGGTACAGAAGTCTGGGACCGAGAGGCTCAGTCTGGTACAGAAGTCTGGGACCGAGAGGCTCAGTCTGGTACAGAAGTCTGGGACGAGAGGCTCAGTCTGGTACAGAAGTCAGGGACAGAGAGGCTGTCTAGTACAGAAGTCTGGGACAGAGAGGCTCAGTCTGGTACAGAAGTCTGTGACAGAGAGGATCAGTCTGGTACAGAAGTCTGGGACGAGAGTCTCAGTCTGGTACAGATGTCTGGGACTGAGATGCTCAGTCTGGTACAGAAGTCTGGGACAGAGAGGCTCAGTCTGGTACAGAAGTCTGGGACAGAGAGGCTCAGTCTGGTACAGAAGTCTGGGACCGAGAGGCTCAGTCTGGTACAGAAGTCTGGGACCGAGAGGCTCAGTCTGGTACAGAAGTCTGGGACAGAGAGGCTCAGTCTGGTACAGAAGTCTGGGACAGAGAGGCTCAGTCTGGTACAGAAGTCTGGGACGAGAGTCTCAGTCTGGTACAGATGTCTGGGACTGAGATGCTCAGTCTGGTACAGAAGTCTGGGACCGAGAGGCTCAGTCTGGTACAGAAGTCTGGGACAGAGAGGCTCAGTCTAGTACAGAAGTCTGGGACCGAGAGGCTCAGTCTGGTACAGAAGTCTGGGACTGAGAGGCTCAGTCTGGTACAGAAGTCTGGGACCGAGAGGCTCAGTCGAGTACTGAAGTCTGGGACCGAGAGGCTCAGTCGAGTACAGAAGTCTGGGACAGAGAGGCTCAGTCTAGTACAGAAGTCTGGGACAGAGAGGCTCAGTCTGGTACAGAAGTCTGTGACAGAGAGGCTCAGTCTGGTACAGAAGTCTGGGACGAGAGTCTCAGTCTGGTACAGATGTCTGGGACTGAGATGCTCAGTCTGGTACAGATGTCTGGGACTGAGATGCTCAGTCTGGTACAGATGTCTGGGACTGAGATGCTCAGTCTGGTACAGAAGTCTGGGACTGAGATGCTCAGTCTGGTACAGATGTCTGGGACTGAGATGCTCAGTCTGGTACAGATGTCTGGGACTGAGATGCTCAGTCTGGTATAGAAGTCTGGGACGAGAGTCTCAGTCCGGTACAGATGTCTGGGACTGAGATGCTCAGTCTGGTACAGATGTCTGGGACTGAGATGCTCAGTCTGGTATAGAAGTCTGGGACGAGAGTCTCAGTCTGGTACAGATGTCTGGGACTGAGAGGCTCAGTCTGGTACAGAAGTCTGGGACTGAGAGGCTCAGTCTGGTACAGAAGTCTGGGACGAGAGTCTCAGTCTGGTACAGATGTCTGGGACTGAGATGCTCAGTCTGGTACAGATGTCTGGGACTGAGATGCTCAGTCTGGTACAGAAGTCTGGGACTGAGATGCTCAGTCTGGTACAGAAGTCTGGGATGAGAGTCTCAGTCTGGTACAGATGTCTGGGACTGAGATGCTCAGTCTGGTACAGAAGTCTGGGACCGAGAGGCTCAGTCTGGTACAGAAGTCTGGGACTGAGAGGCTCAGTCTGGTACAGAAGTCTGGGACCGAGAGGCTCAGTCGAGTACTGAAGTCTGGGACCGAGAGGCTCAGTCGAGTACAGAAGTCTGGGACAGAGAGGCTCAGTCTAGTACAGAAGTCTGGGACAGAGAGGCTCAGTCTGGTACAGAAGTCTGTGACAGAGAGGCTCAGTCTGGTACAGAAGTCTGGGACGAGAGTCTCAGTCTGGTACAGATGTCTGGGACTGAGATGCTCAGTCTGGTACAGATGTCTGGGACTGAGATGCTCAGTCTGGTACAGATGTCTGGGACTGAGATGCTCAGTCTGGTACAGAAGTCTGGGACTGAGATGCTCAGTCTGGTACAGATGTCTGGGACTGAGATGCTCAGTCTGGTACAGATGTCTGGGACTGAGATGCTCAGTCTGGTACAGATGTCTGGGACTGAGATGCTCAGTCTGGTATAGAAGTCTGGGACGAGAGTCTCAGTCCGGTACAGATGTCTGGGACTGAGATGCTCAGTCTGGTACAGATGTCTGGGACTGAGATGCTCAGTCTGGTATAGAAGTCTGGGACGAGAGTCTCAGTCTGGTACAGATGTCTGGGACTGAGAGGCTCAGTCTGGTACAGATGTCTGGGACTGAGAGGCTCAGTCTGGTACAGAAGTCTGGGACGAGAGTCTCAGTCTGGTACAGATGTCTGGGACTGAGATGCTCAGTCTGGTACAGATGTCTGGGACTGAGATGCTCAGTCTGGTACAGAAGTCTGGGACTGAGATGCTCAGTCTGGTACAGAAGTCTGGGATGAGAGTCTCAGTCTGGTACAGATGTCTGGGACTGAGATGCTCAGTCTGGTACAGAAGTCTGGGACTGAGAGGCTCAGTCTGGTACAGAAGTCTGGGACGAGATGCTCAGTCTGGTACAGAAGTCTGGGACTGAGATGCTCAGTCTGGTACAGATGTCTGGGACCGAGAGTCTCAGTCTGGTACAGATGTCTGGGACAGAGAGTCTCAGTCTGGTACAGATGTCTGGGACTGAGATGCTCAGTCTGGTACAGAAGTCTGGGACTGAGAGGCTCAGTCTGGTACAGAAGTCTGGGACAGAGAGTCTCAGTCTGGTACAGATGTCTGGGACTGAGATGCTCAGTCTGGTACAGATGTCTGGGACTGAGATGCTCAGTCTGGTATAGAAGTCTGGGACGAGAGTCTCAGTCCGGTACAGATGTCTGGGACTGAGATGCTCAGTCTGGTACAGATGTCTGGGACTGAGATGCTCAGTCTGGTACAGATGTCTGGGACTGAGATGCTCAGTCTGGTACAGAAGTCTGGGACTGAGATGCTCAGTCTGGTACAGAAGTCTGGGATGAGAGTCTCAGTCTGGTACAGATGTCTGGGACTGAGATGCTCAGTCTGGTACAGAAGTCTGGGACTGAGAGGCTCAGTCTGGTACAGAAGTCTGGGACAGAGAGTCTCAGTCTGGTACAGAAGTCTGGGACGAGAGTCTCAGTCTGGTACAGATGTCTGGGACTGAGATGCTCAGTCTGGTACAGAAGTCTGGGACTGAGATGCTCAGTCTGGTACAGATGTCTGGGACCGAGAGTCTCAGTCTGGTACAGATGTCTGGGACAGAGAGTCTCAGTCTGGTACAGATGTCTGGGACTGAGATGCTCAGTCTGGTACAGAAGTCTGGGACTGAGAGGCTCAGTCTGGTACAGAAGTCTGGGACAGAGAGTCTCAGTCTGGTACAGATGTCTGGGACTGAGATGCTCAGTCTGGTACAGAAGTCTGGGACTGAGATGCTCAGTCTGGTACAGAAGTCTGTGACAGAGAGGCTCAGTCTGGTACAGATGTCTGGGACTGAGATGCTCAGTCTGGTACAGAAGTCTGGGACAGAGAGGCTCAGTCTGGTACAGAAGTCTGTGACAGAGAGGCTCAGTCTGGTACAGATGTCTGGGACTGAGATGCTCAGTCTGGTACAGAAGTCTGGGACAGAGAGTCTCAGTCTGGTATAGATGTCTGGGACTGAGATGCTCAGTCTGGTACAGAAGTCTGGGACTGAGATGCTCAGTCTGGTACAGAAGTCTGTGACAGAGAGGCTCAGTCTGGTACAGATGTCTGGGACTGAGATGCTCAGTCTGGTACAGAAGTCTGGGTTTGGGAGGATACTAACGCAGAGGCCGATGAGGACAGAGAGATATGACTCACAGATATTAAAAGAGAGGTGAGTGTGTGCGTGCCTGCGTGTAGAGGGCAGGGGGTTACTAACGAGGCGGGCAATGAGGTCTTCGAGATAATTAACGTCAACAGTGAGGCAGTGTGTGTATGTGGGCGCACATGCATGCCTGTGTGTGAGTGTGTAGAGAGATGAAGGGTACTAACGAGGAATACGATGTGAGCATAGAGGTGGATTCCCAGTTGGATGCCGTTGACGATCTTCTCCCGTGCCCAGCGAGGGATGCCAAAGTTAGCTATCAGAGCCATGACGGGCACAGCGAAAAACCTGCCAGAGGGAGAGAGAGGAGAGAGAGATAATGAGGGAGAGAGATTATTAAGAGAGATAGATAATGAGGGAGAGAGAGGAGAGATAGATAATGAGTGAGAGAGAGGAGAGAGAGATAATGAGTGAGAGAGAGGAGATAGAGATAATGAGGGAGAGAGAGGAGAGAGAGATAATGAGGGAGAGAGATTAAGAGAGAGAGAGAAGAGATAGATAATGAGGGAGAGAGAGGAGAGAGAGATAATGAGGGAGAGAGATTAAGAGAGAAAGAGGAGAGAGAGATAATGAGGGAGAGAGAGGAGAGAGAGATAATGAGGGAGAGAGAAGAGAGAGAGATAATGAGGGAGAGAGATTAAGAGAGAAAGAGGAGAGAGAGATAATGAGGGAGAGAGAGGAGAGAGAGATAATGAGGGAGAGAGATTAAGAGAGAAAGAGGAGAGAGAGATAGGGAAGGGAGAGATTGAGATATGTAAAGGAAGGAGGAGAAAAAATGAATATGGTGGAGTAGTGACAAAAGGAAACGAGAGGCGGAGGAGGACGGATTTAAGACGAGCATAAGAGAAGTGGAACGATAAGGGAGACGGGGAGTTTATCGGGTGCAATGCTTTTTAGGGAATGAAGTTGATGAACCTGACAGAGAATAACTGCATGCAGAGAGTGAAGGGTTGTAGGGCTATGTCCTCTCACCAGAGTGTGTATGCCGTGAAGAAGGGGATGTAGAAGGGTTGTTTCTCAGGGTAGTGTTTGAGGGAGATCAGGACGGCGTAGCAGAACCACACGTAGGCCAGCAGCTGGAGACCCATCAGACCGTAGCCCGCCGGGCTGTCATATGCATACAGCACCTCACCTGGGTCAAAGAACTGAGACACACACACACTTACAACGTCATACAACCACTCTAATGGACCGCACCCTACTAATCAACCTACTAACTTTACCCTCAAATAGCAGAGAGGTGTATTACAATACGTTCCCCAGCATGTGTTGTAACAGCCTGTGGATTGCTGACATGTTGGGATGTGAAATCTACTCGTTTTTGTTGGTGAGTGTGTCTACAAATGTGTGCGTATGTGTGTGTATGTTTGTTTGTGTGTGTGTGTGTGTGTCCGCGTCATTGACACTTCTCTACAACTGGGTCATTGACAGTGCCTCTGCTTGCGGGCTATGTATTCAGTTTCACAGGCCAGAGACTGGATATCATTGGTCAAACAGGGTAACCGTGCCCGAGACCTGAAGACTAGCTCCTAGAGCAAATACCTAGACTTCAACTCAGTAGGCTAACATAGTGTTGTGGGACACAGGAATCCCCGGTTGAAACTTAGACCGTCATACACTGGCCCTTCACGTATAGCATGGACGGTAGGAGTGTAGCAGCAGCAGTTCTGTAGTGTAGACTGCAGTACCTCTGCCTCGTATATGAAGAGGATGATATAGGTGACGGTGTAGACTGTCATGTAGATGGACAGCTTGACAGATCCACTGTGGCTGATCCTCGCCCTGACAGAGACGGATACACACAGGGGGGTTAGCTTTCACACAGACAGATGAATACACACACATACTCTCCTCCTGCAAACAGAGATGGATTTCCTCACCCACGTATGCGCACACACACACACACACACACGCACTCACACACACGGTTGGCCACATATTCCCTCTTTATGGTGAAGTGTAGTCAGGCAGCTTATCTAAATGGCTATTCATCACCACATTTAAGAGATGTAGCAATAATGACAAAGTCTGCTCTAATAAAGTCACAGCTACTATACTGTATGAGATAGTGAGAGAGAAAGGGAGAAAGACAGAGGGCAATGAGAGAGGAGCAGAGCGGGAAGAGAAAGAGAAACAGGGAAAGTAGAGTGAGAGCAAGTGAGAAAGACAGAGAGAGACTGGGCTACTGGTACGAGTTAGAAGGAGTAAGACAGAGAGAGACTGGGCTACTGGTACGAGTTAGAAGGAGTAAGACAGAGAGAGACTGGGCTACTGGTACGAGTTAGAAGGAGTAAGACAGAGAGAGACTGGGCTACTGGTACGAGTTAGAAGGAGTAAGACAGAGAGAGACTGGGCTATTGGTACGAGTCAGAAGGAGTATGACAGAGAGAGACTGGGCTACTGGTACGAGTCAGAAGGAGTAAGACAGAGAGAGACTGGGCTACTGGTACGAGTTAGAAGGAGTAAGACAGAGAGACTGGGCTCCTGGTACGAGTTAGAAGGAGTAGGACAGAGAGAGACTGAGCTCCTGGTACGAGTTAGAAGGAGTAAGACAGAGAGAGACTGGGCTACTGGTACGAGTTAGACGGAGTAGGACAGAGAGAGACTGGGCTACTGGTACGAGTTAGAAGGAGTAAGACAGAGAGAGACTGGGCTACTGGTACGAGTTAGAAGGAGTAGGACAGAGAGAGACTGGGCTACTGGTACGAGTTAGAAGGAGTAGGACAGAGAGAGACTGGGCTACTGGTACGAGTTAGAAGGAGTAGGACAGAGAGAGACTGGGCTACTGGTACGAGTTAGAAGGAGTAGGACAGAGAGAGACTGGGCTACTGGTACGAGTTAGAAGGAGTAAGACAGAGAGAGACTGGGCTACTGGTACGAGTTAGAAGGAGTAAGACAGAGAGAGACTGGGCTACTGGTACGAGTTAGAAGGAGTAGGACAGAGAGAGACTGGGCTACTGGTACGAGTTAGAAGGAGTAAGACAGAGAGAGACTGGGCTACTGGTACGAGTTAGAAGGAGTAAGACAGAGAGAGTGGCTGGAGGATTTAATCCTGAGACACACTGTAAGCAGTGAACCTGTAATCCAGACAAGCAGTTAGACTGACATGTCCCCTAGGGTAGAGGGACAGCTACTGTAGCTCTGACCCTGAGACCATAGGTGAGATGGCCTGAGACACACACACAAACACACTCCCTACCTGGTGACAGTGAAGCCTTTTCCCAGCAGGATCAGCATCAGCAGGAACACCAGGAAACTGACAGAGAACAGTAATTTCCCTGGAGAGAGAGAGAGAGATGGGAAGAAAATGAGAACCCCACAGAGAGTGAAAGAAAGGTTACTGTAAGTAGGTTATATTATCTGAATATGTAACATCATACCAGAACCTAAAATCAGGTCACTCACTCACTCCAGTACACGCTCACACACACTTGCAACACACACCCAAATAAGGACACACACATCTTCTCGTGTGCACTCTCTTACACTGCATGGGTTGTGTGGGAAAGTTTCTGCATTACGTCCTTTATCAGGGTGTTTCTGGATTACATCCTTTATCAGGGTGTTTCTTCATTACATCCTTCATCAGGGTGATTCTGCATTACGTCCTTTATCAGGGTGTTTCTGGATTACATCCTTTATCAGGGTGTTTCTGCATTACATCCTTTATCAGGGTGTTTCTTCATTACATCCTTTATCAGGGTGTTTCTGCATTACATCCTTTATCAGGGTGTTTCTGCATTACATCCTTTATCTGGGTGTTTCTTAATTACATACTTTATCAGGGTGTTTCTTCATTACATCCTTTATCAGGGTGTTTCTGCATTACATCCTTTATCAGGGTGTTTCTGCATTACATCCTTCATCAGGGTGTTTCTGCATTACATCCTTCATCAGGGTGTTTCTGCATTACATCCTTTATCAGGGTGATTCTGCATTACATCCTTCATCAGGGTGTTTCTGCATTACATCCTTCATCAGGGTGTTTCTGCATTACATTCTTTATCAGGGTGTTTCGGCATTACATCCTTCATCAGGGTGTTTCTGGATTACATCCTTTATCAGGGTGTTTCTTCATTACATCCTTCATCAGGGTGATTCTGCATTACGTCCTTTATCAGGGTGTTTCTGGATTACATCCTTTATCAGGGTGTTTCTGCATTACATCCTTTATCAGGGTGTTTCTTCATTACATCCTTTATCAGGGTGTTTCTGCATTACATCCTTTATCAGGGTGTTTCTGCATTACATCCTTTATCTGGGTGTTTCTTAATTACATACTTTATCAGGGTGTTTCTTCATTACATCCTTTATCAGGGTGTTTCTGCATTACATCCTTTATCAGGGTGTTTCTGCATTACATCCTTCATCAGGGTGTTTCTGCATTACATCCTTCATCAGGGTGTTTCTGCATTACATTCTTTATCAGGGTGTTTCGGCATTACATCCTTCATCAGGGTGATTCTGCATTACATCCTTTATCAGGGTGATTCTGCATTACATCCTTCATCAGGGTGTTTCTGGATTACATCCTTTATCAGGGTGTTTCTTCATTACATCCTTCATCAGGGTGATTCTGCATTACGTCCTTTATCAGGGTGTTTCTGGATTACATCCTTTATCAGGGTGATTCTGCATTACGTCCTTTATCAGGGTGTTTCTGGATTACATCCTTTATCAGGGTGTTTCTGGATTACATCCTTTATCAGGGTGTTTCTGCATTACATCCTTTATCAGGGTGTTTCTGCATTACATCCTTCATCAGGGTGTTTCTGCATTACATTCTTTATCAGGGTGTTTCTGCATTACATTCTTTATCAGGGTGTTTCTGCATTACATCCTTTATCAGGGTGATTCTGCATTACATCCTTCATCAGGGTGATTCTGCATTACATCCTTCATCAGGGTGATTCTGCATTACATCCTTTATCAGGGTGATTCTGCATTACATCCTTTATCAGGGTGATTCTGCATTACATCCTTTATCAGGGTGTTTCTGCATTAAATCCTTTATCAGGGTGTTTCTGCATTACATCCTTTATCAGGGTGTTTCTGGATGACATCTATTATCAGGGTGTTTCTGCATTACATCCTTTATCAGGGTGTTTGTGATGATCATGCTCACCCATTATCTTGAGACTGCCGTTGCCCACTCCATCTCTGGCATACAGGCCCCAGTAGATACAGTGGAACAGAAGGCTAACAACTGAGGGGAGGAGGAGGGAGGAGAGGGAGAGACAGAGAGAGGGATATTTCACTGTTCTGCACTGCAGAGCTGCATATAGCAGCAGCAGTCCTACCCTATACAGAGACAGGGAGCTATCTGTATGGTGCTGAAGCAGTGGTTAATATCTATGATAATCAGAAGGAGTCATTACCATGTCTGAGATGTCAACGACTGCAGTGTGTGAGTCAGGTTGCGATGCTGCTGCAATCAGCTGTGTGTGTGAGTGTGAGTGTGAGTGAGAGAGAGAGAGAGAGAGAGATAGAGAAAGAGAGAGTGAGAGAGAGTGAGAGAGAGTGAGAGATGTGGTCCACACTCACCCTCTACACCAGCCGCAGTCATAAACATCTTATATGTCGTATGGAGAAGCTGCCTTCCTTTCAGATTATCTAGGAGAGATAGAGAAAGATAGAGACAAATAAAGAGATATATGAAGAGGAGAGATATATGAAGAGAGAGAGACAGATGAAGAGGAGAGAGATATGAAGAGAGAGAGACAGATGAAGAGGAGAGAGATATGAAGAGAGAGAGAGACAGATGAAGAGGAGAGAGATATGAAGAGGAGAAAGGAGAGACAGATGAAGAGGAGAGAGATATGAAGAGGAGTGAGAGAGAGAGACAGATGAAGAGGAAAGAGAGAGACAGATGAAGAGGAGAGAGATATTAAGAGGAGCGAGAGAGAGAGAGATGAAGAGGAGAGAGATATGAAGAGGAGCGAGAGAGAGAGATGAAGAGGAGAGAGATATGAAGAGGAGAGAGAGAGAGATGAAGAGGAGAGAGATATGAAGAGGAAAGAGAGAGACAGATGAAGAGGAGAGAGATATGAAGAGGAGCGAGAGAGAGACAGATGAAGAGGAGAGAGATATGAAGAGGAGCGAGAGAGAGAGAGAGAGAGAGAGAGATGAAGAGGAGAGAGATATGAAGAGGAAAGAGAGACAGATGAAGAGGAGAGAGATATGAAGAGGAGCGAGAGAGAGAGACAGATGAAGAGGAGAGAGATGAAGAGGAGCGAGAGAGAGACAGATGAAGAGGAGAGATATGAAGAGGAAAGAGCGAGACATGAAAAAGAAAAGAGAGCAGTGGGTTAGAGGGGAAAGATGCAGTGACAGAGACACAAAAACAGAGATGGTAATGTAAAGAGAAGGATAGGGAATGAGAGGGAGGGGAGTGGTGTATTAGGCATTAGTATGTGCAGCAGGAGTCTGTGTGTTTGTAGACACATGGGCTGTATTATCTGAGAAGATACTCTCCATATTGTAACTCTGTCACATCTGCCTTCCCTTCATCTGCCCCACTTTACTTTCCCTGGCTACATGTTCAGCCCTAATGACAAGTTCCTCCACCAGAGAGGGGCCACTCTTCCCTCATTTCAGAAAGACATGCCCCCATGACTCCATAATGACAAGCTCTATTCCTCTACTCTTTGTCTTCATTCCAGAAAGGCAGGCGCTTTTCACACCCCTTCCCTCCTCCCAGAAAGGACTAGCACTTAAGGCTAGTGTAATTCTGACGTTTGGTGCATTGATGCATTAATGCCAATGAGACATTTGTGTGAAGATGGGAGTTAAGAGCAGAGATCTCAGGTTAGGATTGGCTGCTAAGAGCTTTTCTGGTGTGAGGAAGACGTGATCTGATCTTGTTCCTCAGGCACTTACAGGCAAAATAACATGAGAGGATGAAGACCAGGGAGAAGATAACCAGGAACGTGATGTCAGTTTCCAGGATCCCTGAGAATAGAGGCATGCGGTTAGGGAGAGGTAGAGAGAGGTAGAGAAATGGAGTGCGAAAGCAAGAGAGAGAGAGAGAAATGGGGAGCGAAAGTGAAAGAGAGAGAGAGGCAGATAGAGGGTGTGAGATGGTGATGAGAGAGGGGGAGGGAGGGAGAGGAACAGAGAGAGTGACAGAAAGAGAGAGAGGCACAGAGGGTGTGAGATGGTGATTGAGAGAGGCGGAGGGAGAGGAACAGAGAGGGTGACAGAAAGAGAGAGAGGCACATAGAGGGTGTGAGATGGTGATGAGAGAGGGGGAGGGAGGGAGAGGAACAGAGAGAGTGACAGAAAGAGAGAGAGGCACATAGAGGGTGTGAGATGGTGATGAGAGAGGGGGAGGGAGGGAGAGGAACAGAGAGGGTGACAGAAAGAGAGAGATTAATATTGTCATTTTCTAAACTGCGTTTCCTTTTTACCCATTCCGCTCATGTTAATCCATCATCATTAATTCATTCATCCATTCCTTCGTTGTAATAATTTGTTCATTTTAATATGCTTTATTGGCCGTGTTAAATAGTGTTGGACGAGCCATTAACGTTCATTCTGTAATCTGTGTCGTTCTCACCAAACTCGTCTGCAGAGAAATGCTGTGTCCAGAAAGACTGGCCATTGGTCAGCTTCATCTCATACTCCAGCTGCAAACCTTCCCCCTGAGACACAGAGACGGAGAGGGAGAGAGAGAGACAGAGGAAGAGAGCGGGGAGTTAGATGGAGCGACAGTGAGCGCACAAAGAGCTCATTTCACAGAGAAGAGTTCAAAGCCTCTGGAGTTTGTGTTGTTGTGCTGTAAGTGAGAGAAAAAAACCTTTGATTTCATCTGCCAGCCAAGACTCGATCTCAGTACCTCCATCAGAAGAGTGAGGAGCATGAACCGTGCACTGTCACAAAATCAATACTAGCCAGGCAGGACTGGGAGAGAGGGAGAGAGAACTTGAGAGACAGAGAACAGTGAGAGGAGACAGGCAGGATTGGGAGAGAAGGAAAGAGACAGAGAACAGTGAGAGGAGACAGACAGGACTGGGTTGGAGGGAGAGAGACAGAACGGTGAGAAGAGACAGACAGGACTGGGTTGGAGGGAGAGAGACAGAGAACAGTGAGAGGAGACAGGCAGTACTGGGAGAGAAGGAAAGAGACAGAGAACAGTGAGAGGAGACAGGCAGGACTGGGAGAGAAGGAAAGAGACAGAGAACAGTGAGAGGAGACAGACAGGACTGGGTTGGAGGGAGAGAGAGAGAGCAGTGAGAAGAGACAGACAGGACTGGGTTGGAGGGAGAGAGACAGAGAGCAGTGATAGGAGACAGACAGGACTGGGTTGGAGGGAGAGAGACAGAGAGCAGTGAGAGGAGACAGACAGGACTGGGTTGGAGGGAGAGAGACAGAGAACAGTGAGAAGAGACAGACAGGACTGGGTTGGAGGGAGAGAGACAGAGAAGTGAGAAGAGACAGACAGGACTGGGAGAGAAGGAAAGAGACAGAGCAGTGAGAAGAGAGACAGGACTGGGAGAGAAGGAGAGAGACAGAGAGCAGTGAGAAGAGACAGACAGGACTGGGTTGGAGGGAGAGAGACAGAGAGCAGTGAGAAGAGACAGAGAGCAGTGAGAGGAGACAGAGAGCAGTGAGAGGAGACAGAGAGCAGTGAGAGGAGACAGACAGGTTCTGGGTTGGAGGGAGAGAGACAGAGCAGTGAGAGGAGACAGACAGGACTGGGAGAGAAGGAGAGAGACAGAGAGCAGTGAGAATAGAGACAGGACTGGGAGAGAAGGAGAGAGACAGAGAGCAGTGAGAAGAGAGACAGGACTGGGAGAGAAGGAGAGAGACAGAGAGCAGTGAGAAGAGAGACAGGACTGGGAGAGAAGGAGAGAGAGAGAGCAGTGAGAAGAGAGACAGGACTGGGAGAGAAGGAGAGAGACAGAGAGCAGTGAGAAGAGACAGACAGGACTGGGTTGGAGGGAGAGAGACAGAGAGCAGTGAGAAGAGACAGAGAGCAGTGAGAGGAGACAGAGAGCAGTGAGAGGAGACAGAGAGCAGTGAGAGGAGACAGACAGGTTCTGGGTTGGAGGGAGAGAGACAGAGCAGTGAGAGGAGACAGACAGGACTGGGAGAGAAGGAGAGAGACAGAGAGCAGTGAGAATAGAGACAGGACTGGGAGAGAAGGAGAGAGACAGAGAGCAGTGAGAAGAGAGACAGGACTGGGAGAGAAGGAGAGAGACAGAGAGCAGTGAGAAGAGAGACAGGACTGGGAGAGAAGGAGAGAGAGAGAGCAGTGAGAAGAGAGACAGGACTGGGAGAGAGGGAGAGAGAACTTGAGAGACAGAGAACAGTGAGAGGAGACAGGCAGGATTGGGAGAGAAGGAAAGAGACAGAGAACAGTGAGAGGAGACAGACAGGACTGGGTTGGAGGGAGAGAGACAGAACGGTGAGAAGAGACAGACAGGACTGGGTTGGAGGGAGAGAGACAGAGAACAGTGAGAGGAGACAGGCAGTACTGGGAGAGAAGGAAAGAGACAGAGAACAGTGAGAGGAGACAGGCAGGACTGGGAGAGAAGGAAAGAGACAGAGAACAGTGAGAGGAGACAGACAGGACTGGGTTGGAGGGAGAGAGAGAGAGCAGTGAGAAGAGACAGACAGGACTGGGTTGGAGGGAGAGAGACAGAGAGCAGTGATAGGAGACAGACAGGACTGGGTTGGAGGGAGAGAGACAGAGAGCAGTGAGAGGAGACAGACAGGACTGGGTTGGAGGGAGAGAGACAGAGAACAGTGAGAAGAGACAGACAGGACTGGGTTGGAGGGAGAGAGACAGAGAAGTGAGAAGAGACAGACAGGACTGGGAGAGAAGGAAAGAGACAGAGCAGTGAGAAGAGAGACAGGACTGGGAGAGAAGGAGAGAGACAGAGAGCAGTGAGAAGAGACAGACAGGACTGGGTTGGAGGGAGAGAGACAGAGAGCAGTGAGAAGAGACAGAGAGCAGTGAGAGGAGACAGAGAGCAGTGAGAGGAGACAGAGAGCAGTGAGAGGAGACAGACAGGTTCTGGGTTGGAGGGAGAGAGACAGAGCAGTGAGAGGAGACAGACAGGACTGGGAGAGAAGGAGAGAGACAGAGAGCAGTGAGAATAGAGACAGGACTGGGAGAGAAGGAGAGAGACAGAGAGCAGTGAGAAGAGAGACAGGACTGGGAGAGAAGGAGAGAGACAGAGAGCAGTGAGAAGAGAGACAGGACTGGGAGAGAAGGAGAGAGAGAGAGCAGTGAGAAGAGAGACAGGACTGGGAGAGAAGGAGAGAGACAGAGAGCAGTGAGAAGAGACAGACAGGACTGGGTTGGAGGGAGAGAGACAGAGAGCAGTGAGAAGAGACAGAGAGCAGTGAGAGGAGACAGAGAGCAGTGAGAGGAGACAGAGAGCAGTGAGAGGAGACAGACAGGTTCTGGGTTGGAGGGAGAGAGACAGAGCAGTGAGAGGAGACAGACAGGACTGGGAGAGAAGGAGAGAGACAGAGAGCAGTGAGAATAGAGACAGGACTGGGAGAGAAGGAGAGAGACAGAGAGCAGTGAGAAGAGAGACAGGACTGGGAGAGAAGGAGAGAGACAGAGAGCAGTGAGAAGAGAGACAGGACTGGGAGAGAAGGAGAGAGAGAGAGCAGTGAGAAGAGAGACAGGACTGGGAGAGAAGGAGAGAGACAGAGAGCAGTGAGAAGAGAGACAGGACTGGGAGAGAAGGAGAGAGACAGAGAGCAGTGAGAAGAGAGACAGGACTGGGAGAGAAGGAGAGATAGAGCAGTGAGAAGAGAGACAGGACTGGGAGAGAAGGAGAGAGACAGAGAGCAGTGAGAAGAGAGACAGGACTGGGAGAGAAGGAGAGAGACAGAGAGCAGTGAGAAGAGACAGAGAGCAGTAAGAGGAGACAGACAGGTTCTGGGTTGGACGGAGAGAGACAGAGCAGTGAGAGGAGACAGACAGGACTGGGAGAGAAGGAGAGAGACAGAGAGCAGTGAGAATAGAGACAGGACTGGGAGAGAAGGAGAGAGACAGAGAGCAGTGAGAAGAGAGACAGGACTGGGAGAGAAGGAGAGAGACAGAGAGCAGTGAGAAGAGAGACAGGACTGGGAGAGAAGGAGAGAGACAGAGAGCAGTGAGAAGAGAGACAGGACTGGGAGAGAAGGAGAAAGAGAGAGCAGTGAGAAGAGACAGACAGGACTGGGTTGGAGGGAGAGAGACAGAGAGCAGTGAGAAGAGACAGACAGAGCAGTGAGAGGAGACAGACAGGTTCTGGGTTGGAGGGAGAAAGACAGAGCAGTGAGAGGAGACAGACAGGACTGGGAGAGAAGGAGAGAGACAGAGAGCAGTGAGAAGAGAGACAGGACTGGGAGAGAAGGAGAGAGACATAGAGCAGTGAGAAGAGAGACAGGACTGGGAGAGAAGGAGAGAGAGAGAGCAGTGAGAAGAGAGACAGGACTGGGAGAGAAGGAGAAAGACAGAGAGCAATGAGAGGAGACTAACAGGACTGGGAGAGAAGGAGACAGACAGAGAGCAGTGAGAGGAGAAAGTGACACAGAGAAAGAAGGCCAGAGTAAAGGAGAGATTCAAAGAGTGGGTGAACAAGAAAGAGTAAAAATGAGAGAAAGAGGTGAAGAGAAAAACAGAGAGAGTGACAGACGCTCCAGAGATAGTAAGAAATGAGAGAGGGTGGAAGGCGTGTATTATATTGGCAGTGTGCAGGCGAGGTAAGGCTGGGTGAGATGGGGAGAGTCCCTGGGGCCATGTGGGCCGGAGACAGAGTTTTAGCTTCAGTCCTACACCATTAGGCATCATGTCCGTCAACAGCCCTCCACTTGCTGCCGTGACAACACAACACACTCTCCAGGAAACATCCACTTCAATCCTGTCTGTCCCTATTCACAAACACTCACTCTCTACTAACATCACTACACTGCCAGTCAGTGTGTGGATACACTGGCTCTGCAACCACACACACACATACAGATGCAGACACTTGCGACACACACTTGTGCATCGATATGCCCACACAAAAGCATGCAAGCACGCATACAGACAAGATCTACACTGAGTATACCAAACATTAGGAACACCTTCCTAATATTGAGTTGTACCCTCAGCCCCCCCCCCCCCCCCCCCCCTCTCAATTCGTTGAGGCATGGGCTCTACAAGGTGTCGAAAGCTTTCCACATGGATGCAGGCCCATGTTGACTCCAATGATTCCCACAGTTGTGTCACGTTGGCTGGATGTCTTTAGGGTGGTGAACCATTCTTGATACACACAGGAAACTGTTGAGTGTGAAAAACCCTGCACAATCAATTTTTGCCTTCTGAATGGCACACAATCCATGTCTCAGTTGTCTCAAGGCTTAAAAATCCTTTAACCTGTCCCATCTGCTTCATCTACACTGATTGAAGTGGATTTAACAGGTGACATCAATAAGGGATCATAGCTTTCACCTGGATTCACCTGGTCAGTCTGTCATGGAAAGAGCAGGTGTTCTTAATGTTTTGTACACTCAGTGTATGTTAATCTGTGAGTATATTTGTTGTGTGTGTGTGGGGGGGGGGGGGTGTATACGTGTGCGGGAGGTGTGTGTCATCAGTGTAACAAGCCATCAGTGAGAAGTGAAAGGTCAGTGCTCACCCCACACTTGCTGAGAGCGATGTACCACCATCTCTCCCTCACCGAGCGGAAACTACGACCTCCCACACAACTCAGCACCTCCTCATCTCCCTCTCCTTCCACCTTAGAGACAGAGACAGCAGAAACAGAGACAGAAGCGAGAGTTGATATATTAATAGAGAAGACGCTCACACACTCAAAAACACATTGAATCAACACATCCTAACACATTTCCAAAGAGGGAGTTACACCCAGACCCCTCTGTCTTACATACACACACTCCTCACACCTCAAAATAGCTATTTTAGTTAAAAACTAAAAACAACCACAGTCCCATAGGCAAACATACAAGACAAGCCCACATATACAGTGCCTTCAGAAAGTGTTAATACCACTTGACATATTACATTTAGTTGTGTTACAGCCTGAATTAAAAATGGTTACCAGTCTCCCAGTCTTACCAGTCTCCCAGTCTTACCAGTCTCCCAGTGCCTGCCACTGAAAAGCATCCCCATGGCATGAGTCTGACATCACCATGCTTCACAGTAGGTGTTAGACGGGTGATGAGTTGTGCCTGGTTTTCTCCAGACGTAGCACTTTGCATTCAGGCAAAATAGTTCCATTTTTATCTCAGACTTTTTGTCTCATAGAATCTTTTGTCTTATGATCTCAGTCTTTCATGTGCCTTTTTGTAAACTAGAGTTGTGCTGTCATGTGCCTTTTTCTCAGGAGTGGCTTCCGTCTGGCCACCCCCTCTAAACCCAGATTGGTAAAATGCTGTAGAACCTTCAAACTCAACTCTGGACCTCAAAGCCAGTTCCAATGCATTTTTTTCTTATTTTCCTTTAATCAGGGACTGATTTAGACCTGGGACACCAAGCGGGTAAAATTAATTATCAGGTAGAACAGAAAACCAGCAGGCCCAGGACCTCGTAGGGGAAGAGTTGAATACCCCTGCTGTAGAGAGTTGTCCTTCTGGCAGGTTCTCCCATCTCAGCCAAGGAACTCTGTAGTTCTGTCAGAGTGGTCAATGGGTTTTTGGTCTCCTCCCTGACCAAGGTCCTTCTTGCCCGATTGCTCAGTTTGGTTGGACATCCTGCTCTAGGCAGAGTCTGGGTAGATCCATATTTTTCCCCATTTCCCAATGATTGGAGACCACTGTGCTCTTGGAACCTTTCAACACTAGAAATTGTTTTATACCCTTGCCCAGATATATGCCTCATCACTATTCTCTCTTGGAGCTCTACGGACAGTTCCCTGGACTTCATGGTATAGTTTTTGCTCTGTCATGCACTGTTAACTGTGGGATCTTATACAGAAAGGTGCATTTCTAAATCATGTCCAAACTATTTTATTGGCCACAGGTGGACTCCAATCAAGTTGTAGCAACATCTCAAGTATGATCAGAGGAAACGGAATGCGCCTGAACTCAGTTTGGAGTGTCATAGCAAAGGGGTGTGATATTTCATTTTCAATAAATTTACAAAACATTTCTAAAAACATGTTTTCACTTTGTCATCATGTGGTATGTGTGTATTTTTATATTTAATCTATTTCATTTTGAATTCAGGCTGTAACACAACAAAATGTGGAATAAGTCAATGGGTATGAATACTTTCTGAAGGCTCTGTATAAGACAGAGAGCTGTAGAGGTTGTCCATGTTCTTACCACACAGCCAGACCAGGTGTAGCGTGTGGTCAGGTTGATAACCTGGTTATTCTCTGGTCTCAACACCGCCTCCTTCTGGTAGCAGTCCTGCGGTCAAGAAATACGGTCAAGAATAATAAAGAAACTGTGTCATACACACATCACATTATGCACAGGTACTGGACGAACTAACCACTAATAGGTACTGGACGAACTAACCACTAATAGGTACTGGACGAACTAACCACTAATAGGTACTGGACGAACTAACCATAGAAATATATTGAATAGAAAGGGAATCGCCATTCAAGTCAATGATGGCATAATCAGTGGACTGGCAGACATTTTGAGTGCACCCATAGTTGGTATTAGATAGAACGTATCAAGAAGAAAAGGACTCCCGTGGGTCTTGCGGGATTCCATCAGGAATCCTCGAGGCCGGTGTCGGCGCACCGCTGGAGCCGCGCCTCAAGGGGGGGTGGGGGGTACTGTCACGAATTCTACCGAAGTCGGCTCCTCTCCTTGTTCGTTCGGCGATCAACGTCACCGGCTTTCTAGCCATCGCCGCTCCATTTTTCAGATTTCCATTTGTCTTGTTCCATACACACCTGGTTTTCATTTCCCCAATCTACTTGTATTTAACCCTCTGTTTCCCATCATGTTTTGTGTGTGATTGTTTTCATGTTAGGTGGTGTTAGTTTACGCGCTCTACTTTTATGTTCCGTTTTTTGAGCGCGTTTTATTCATATAGTGCTCTCGTTTTTTTGGAACTAGAATATTAGTGCTCCTTTTCATTATAATCTACTCTCCTGCACTTGACTTCGCCTCCAATACACCATCCTGACACACACATATATATACACACAGAAAGACACACACACACACCAAGCATGACACAGAGTAGTGGTTTCTCACCTTGTCTGGCTTCTTGTACACAGCTGGCCACTGAGAGCTGTCATCAAAGTAGAGCAATATATTCTGACAGCATCGCGACTAAAGAGGAGAGAGAAAATGGAGGAGGGAAGGAAGGGGAAAGGGGAGTGGGAAAGGGGGCCTAAGATTAATACAAGACTGCCTCAAAGTCTGCAGGCCACTAACAGCAACCAGAGTGACACAGAAAGGAGGACAAAAAAAGAGGAGAAGATAGGGTAGAGGACAGGAGAGGGTAAATGTATGGATAATATAACAGGAACAGACAAAGGTAGGTACAATTACCAAAGACAGAAAGAGTGATGAAATCAATTTAGAGGAGAGAAAGGGAGAGAATCAGTGAGGAGAGAGACAAGCGAGAGATGGACATAGAGATGGACATAGAGATGGACATAGAGGAATGATGAAGGATGATTTGTAAAACAAAGTTTGTCAGACAGAAAATAAGAAAATAATAGGGTACAGTGGGACAATATGAGAGAGAGAGAGAGAGAGAGAGAGAGACAGAGAGAGACAGAGAGACAGAGGGACAGACAGACAGACAGGAAAGCAACTCACTAAGAGGGGGAGAGCCAACAATACTGATGGAACGGAATAAGAAAAGAATAGGGTACAGTGGGACAATATGAGAGAGAGAGAGAGAGAGGGAGAGAGAGGGAGAGAGGGGGAGAGAGGGAGAGAGAGGGGGGGGACAGACAGACAGACAGACAGACAGGAAAGCAACTCACTAAGAGGGGGAGAGCCAACAATACTGATGGAACGGAATAAGAAAATAGAATGATAGATAGGGGGTCAGTTGTACTATAACCTGACCTTTTGGTAGCGGAACCGGAAGTCCAGACGTCCAAAATCAGTGAGAAAACAGAAGCGAGTAAGGAACAGCCAGTCCTGTTTAGAGTGGGGAACCAGAGCCGGGCGAGGAGGATGAGGGAGAGAGGGGCATAGGGTAGAGAATGGGGAGAGAAGAGAGGGAGATGAAGGTGAGATGGGGAAGAGATCAGGAGAACCTGGCTGTAATATTCAACCAGCATCATACCAAGACATTGTGCTGATGGTATACAGTTCTTCACTGTCCTTCCATAAAGGCACTGCAGCAGGGTATCAGTCAATGGGCTGTGCTGCAGATGTAGGCTGACAGACACAGACACAGGCTGTATAGAATTGATCATTAATAAGGGATCGGTGTCCCTATACCGGGACGGTTGAGCTAATGTGAGCTAATGTTATTAGCAAAACCTAAGCAAGTAACAGCAAACTTTCCAGGACATAGACATGTCTTATATGAGCGAGCAGAAAGCTTAAATTTAGTAGCTACTGTAGCTATTACAGTGAAAATATACAATGATATTGTTTGAGGACAGTGCACAACAACAACAAAAACGTATCACGACAACTGGTTTGATACATTCACCTCTGAAGGTAAATAATGTACTTACATTCAGTAATCTTGCTCTGATTATTCATCCGGAGGGTCCCAGAGATAAAATGTAGCATAGTTTTGTTTGATAAAATCCATTTTTATATTCAAATGTACAGCAAGAACTGGGTTCTACAGTTTGAACTCTTGCTGCCTCTGGCTCCACACCCACCCCGCCCGGCCATCTAGATGTATGAAAGTTAGTGTACAAGCTAATGATCCATCATGTAGGACATTCCTGGGAGTGTGTAAACTTACATTTTGTATTACCATATAATTTTTGTAAATTCTATATAATTAAGCACTTGAAAATGAATACATTTACCAATTCGGCACATTTGGGCAGACACATTTGGATCAATCTGAAACTTTGCACACACGCCGCTGCCATCTCGTGCACAAAATCTAAATTGCAATATTATATTATGGCCTTTCTCTTGCATTTCAAAAAGTATTATCTTTTACCAGATCGAATGTGTTATATTATCCTACATTAATTTCAAATTTCCACAAACTTTAAAGTGTTTATTTTCAAATGGTATCAAGAATGTGCATATCCTTGCTTCAGGTCCAGAGCTACAGGCAGTTAGATTTGGGTATGTCATTTTAGGTGAAAATAGAGAAAGGGTACGATCCTTAAGGGGTTTTAAACAACACAGAAAAAATGGAATTTACAGCTGCACTATATCTCATAGATAGAGAGCAAATCTGTAGCCATATGTCAGAGAGCAAGCCATCTGTAGTTAACAGTTAACACATTCAGCCATACAGTCCCAGTCAAAAATTTGGACACACCAACTCATTCATTGTTTTTTTAAAATTTATTTATTTTTACAATTTTCTACATTGTAGAATAATAGTGAAAACTATCAAAAAAGTCAAAACTATGAAAAAACACATATAGAATCATGTAGTAACCCAAAAAGTGTTAAACAAATCTAAATATATTTTATATTCTTTAAAGTAGCCACCCTTTGCATTGATGACAGCTTTGCAGACTCTTGGCATTCTCTCAACCAGCTTCATGAAGAATGATTTTCCAACAGTCTTGAAGGAGTTCCCACATACAGTGGGGCAAAAAAGTATATAGTCAGCCACCAATTGTGCAAGTTCTCCCACTTAAAAAGATGAGAGAGGCCTGTAATTTTCATCATAGGTACACTTCAACTATGACAGACAAAATGAGGAAAAAAAAGGAAAAAAATCCAGAAAATCACATTGTAGGATTTTTAATGAATTTATTTGCAAATTATGGTGGAAAATAAGTATTTGGTCAATAACAAAAGTTTATCTCAATACTTTGTTATATACCCTTTGTTGGCAATGACAGAGGTCAAACGTTTTCTGTAAGTCTTCACAAGGTTTTCACACACTGTTGCTGGTATTTTGGCCCATTCCACCATGCAGATGTCCTCTAGAGCAGTGATGTTTTGGGGCTGTTGCTGGTCAACACAGACTTTCAACTCCCTCCAAAGATTTTCTATGGGGTTGAGATCTGGAGACTGGCTAGGCCACTCCAGGACCTTGAAATGCTTCTTACGAAGCCACTCCTTCGTTGCCCGGGCGGTGTGTTTGGGATCATTGTCATGCTGAAAGACCCAGCCACGTTTCATCTTCAATGCCCTTGCTGATGGAAGGAGGTTTTCACTCAAAATCTCACAATACATGGCCCCATTCATTCTTTCCTTTACACTGATCAGTCGTCCTGGTCCCTTTGCAGAAAAACAGCCCCAAAGCATGTTTCCACCCCCATGCTTCACAGTAGGTATGGTGTTCTTTGGATACAACGCAGCATTCTTTGTCCTCCAAACACGACAAGTTGAGTTTTTACCAAAAAGTTATATTTTGGTTTCATCTGACCATATGACATTCTCCCAATCTTCTTCTGGATCATCCAAATGCTCTCTAGCAAACTTCAGACGGGCCTGGACATGTACTGGCTTAAGCAGGGGGACACGTCTGGCACTGCAGGATTTGAGTCCCTGGCAGATTTGAGTCCCTAGTGTGTTACTGATGGTAGGCTTTGTTACTTTGGTCCCAGCTCTCTGCAGGTCATTTACTAGGTCCCCCCGTGTGGTTCTGAGATTTTTGATCATCGTTCTTGTTACCATTTTGACCCCATGGGGTGAGATCTTGTGTCAAGCCCCAGATCGAGGGAGATTATCAGTGGTCTTGTATGTCTTCCATTTCCTAATAATTGATTTCTTCAAACCAAGCTGCTTACCTATTGCAGATTCACTCTTCCCAGCCTGGTGCAGGTCTACAATTTTGCTTCTGGTATCCTTCTACAGCTCTTTGGTCTTGGCCATAGTGGAGTTTGGAGTGTGACTGTTTGAGGTTGTGGACAGGTGTCTTTTATACTGATAACAAGTTCAAACAGGTGCCATTAATACAGGTAATGAGTGGAGGACAGAGGAGCCTCTTAAAGAAGAAGTTACAGGTCTGTGAGAGCCAGAAATCTTGCTTGTTTGTAGGTGACCAAATACTTATTTTCCACCATAATTTGCAAATAAATTCATAAAAAATACTACAATGTGATTTTCTGGATTGTTTTTTCTCATTTTGCCTGTCATAGTTGAAGTGTTGAAAATTACAGACCTCTCTCATCTTTTTAAGTGGCAGAACTTGCACAATTGGTGGCTGACTAAATACTTTTTTGCCCCACTGTATGCTGAGCACTTGTTACTCATCCCAAACCATCTCAATTGGGTTGAGGTCGGGTGATTATGGAGGCCAGGTCATCTGATGCACCACTCCATCACTCTCCTTCTTGATCAATTTGCCCTTGTCATTGTCCTGTTGAAAAACAAATAATAGTCCCACTAAGGGCAAACCAGATGGGATGGCGTATCGCTGCAGAATGCTATGGTAGTCATGATGGTTAAGTGTGCCTTGAATTATAAATAAATCACTGACAGTGTCACCAACAAAGCACCCCCACACCATCACACCTCCTCCTCCATGCTTCACGGTGGGAACCACACATGCGGAGATTATCCGTTCACCTACTTTGCGTCTCACAAAGTCATGGTGGTTGGAACCAAACATCTCAAATTTGGACTCATCAGACCAAAGGACAGATTTCCACCAGTCTAAAGTCCATTGCTCGTGTTTCTCTTAGCCCAAGTAAGTCTCTTATTATTATTAGTGTCCTTTAGTAGTGGTTTCTTTGCAGCAATTCAACCATAATATTGACTTGGTCTTTTACCAAATAGGGCTATCTTCTGTATACCACCCCTACCTTGTCACAACACAACTGATTGGCTCAAAAGCATTAAGAATGAAAGAAATTCCGCCAATGAACTTTTACCAAGGCACACCTGTTAATTGAAATGCATTCCATGTGACTACCTCATGAAGCTGGTTGAAAGAATGCCAAGAGTGTGAAAAAGCTGTCCTCAAGGCAAAGAGTGGCTACTTTGAAGAATCTCAAATCTCAAATATATTTTGTGTTATTTCATAGTTTTGATGTCTTCACTACTATTCTGCAATGTAGAAAATTGTAAAAAAATAAAGAAACCCCTTGAATGAGTAGATGTGTCCAAACTTTTGACTGGTACTGTATATCAAGAGGTCTAACTTCCAGACCTGCTGAAGCATACAGTACTACATACTGCACTTCAATGTATTGTATTGTCCTAGGCTAAAGGTGTATCCATGACTACAGAGCAGTCACAAAGGAGGAGAGGTGGTGGGGCTGGAGACCTGGGGTATATCATATGACTGCCCAAGGACTGTGAAAGACCCCCTTGTTAGGCTCAGACACAAACACACCAAACCTCCATTCCCCCATTATTGTCATAGCAACTGCCACATGCTGCCTGAGTTTGCAGCTGCCATAGAAACCATGAAAGTCACTGCACTCACTCAGAAATACACACACTCCTTTCTACTTCCTCCTCTCTTTCACACACACACACACACACACACACACACACACAACCCCGTAAATGAATCTGTGTTTCTGTGTTGCACGGACAAATTAATCTAATTTTAGACAATTCCTTAACGTCTTTCCATTTGTATTGACCATCTCTCTCGTTCTAGCCGTCTTTCTGTATCTATGACCTCTTCTTCGATTTGGCTGGGCTGTTTGAGGCCTGATGTTTTCAGTTGCTGATCACTTCCAGCCATGCAGTCCTGTCTTACCCTGGTCATACTCAGTAAGGAAATAGAGTCCAACAACAGTGTTTCTGAGTTCTGTCTTACCCTGTTCTTACCCAATAAGGTAGAAATGGTCATCAAAATTGTTAAAAGGTCCAAAGACATTATATTCCCCTTAAATGCAACAGTTGAACAATGGATGAAGATACTCCAAACTTTTTAAATCTTTATAATCCATCAGATATTGAACTTTAGCACATCATGAATGGAGTTCTGGCATTTTGGTGGGAATTCAGCTATATAGACATTTTCTTACTGTATCAGATATTTTTTATATATATTTTGTGTTCAAATGAAGACAATTATATGTGACATATTTGCATAAATACACCATGTATATTTGCATCTATGAATAAATTAACATAAGGAGAGTAACAGGGCTGCAACCACCAAAAACTTGCTCTGTTTACCCTACCTGCAGTCACCTGTGCTGTCTACCCTACCTGCAGTCACCTGCTCTGTCTACCCTACCTGCAGTCACCTGCGCTGTCTACCCTACCTGCAGTCACCTGCTCTGTCTACCCTACCTGCAGTCACCTGTGCTGTCTACCCTACCTGCAGTCACCTGCTCTGTCTACCCTACCTGCAGTCACCTGTGCTGTCTATACTACCTGCAGTCACCTGTGCTGTCTACCCTACCTGCAGTCACCTGTGCTGTCTACCCTACCTGCAGTCACCTGTGCTGTCTACCCTACCCGCAGTCACCTGTGCTGTCTACACTACCTGCAGTCACCTGTGCTGTCTACCCTATCTGCACTCACATGCTCTGTCTATACTACCTGCAGTCACCTGTGCTGCCTATACTACCTGCAGTCACCTGTGCTGCCTATACTACCTGCAGTCACCTGTGCTGTCTACCCTATCTGCACTCACCTGTGCTGTCTACCCTATCTGCACTCACCTGCTCTGTCTATACTACCTGCAGTCACCTGTGCTGTCTACCCTACCTGCAGTCACCTGTGCTGTCTACCCTACCTGCAGTCACCTGTGCTGTCTACCCTACCTGCAGTCACCTGTGCTGTCTAGACAGCCTCATTAATTACTGTTGTTGTCACGTTGCTTAACTAAAAAACAATGCTAATACAGGATACCCTCAGATTCAAAAGTCCAACACATGGTGTAAAAATATATGTACCCCCCTCCCCAATGATACAAATATTTCCATGCCCCTTCCTTGTACTGTAAAATAAACTGCACCCCCCCCCCAAAAAAAATGACTCTAAATAATGTTTATGCCCACAAATAACAATAACTGTAACGGCCCTGTGTTTATAAACGTGGATAAAGACTTTGCCACTTCACCATTCTTTGTGGCACAGTCGAAGCCAGGCAGGGCTACGGGCCAGAAGGTTGAGGGTTCACTGACCACCACAGACGATCTCGCGCTCCCTGGCTGTTTCATTACACTACGATCAGAGCTGGCTGCAGACAATGATCAGCTATGGGGAAAATCAGATTTTCAACATTTTAATGCCATATTTATAATACTATAATATATATGCAATTAATTTTCCACCAACAGGTTTCTGTGCCAATGCACCACACAACCAATAAATAAAGTATACTGACGTCGGGCACTTCAATATCATGGTTTGCGTTTTCAATACCACAATACATACAGTTGAAGTCAGAAGTTTACATACACCTTAGCCAAATACATTTAAACTCTGTTTTTCACAATTTAATCCTAGTAAAAATTCCCTGTCTTATGATCACCACTTTATTTTAAGAATGTGAAATGTCATAATAATAGTAGAGAGAATGATTTATTTCAGCTTGTATTTCTTTCATCATATGCCCAGTGGGTCAGAAGTGTACATACACTCAATTAGTATTTGGTAGCATTGCCTTTAAAATTGTTTAACTTGGGTCAAACGTTTCGGGTAGCCTTCCACAAGCTTCTCACAAGTTGGGTGAATTTTGGCCCATTCCTCCTGACAAAGCTATTGTAACTGAGTCAGGTTTGTAGGCCTCCTTGCTAGCACACGATTTTTAAGTTCTGCCCACAAATTTTTCACTAGGGTTGAGGTCAGGGCTTTGTGATGGCCACTCCAATACCTTGACTTTGTTGTGGCAAATTGGCTTAAGGACAACTTTGGAAGTATGCTTGGGGTCATTGTCCATTAGGAAGACCCATCTGGAACCAAGCTTTAACTGATGTCTTGAGATGTTGCTTCAATATATCCACATAATTGTCCTTCCTCATGATGCCATCTATTTTTTGAAGTGCACCAGTCCCCCCTGCAGCAAAGCACCCCCACAACATGATGCTGCCACCCCCGTGCTTCACGATTGGGATGGTGTTCTTCGGCTTGCAAGCCTCCCCCTTTTTCCTCCAAACATAACGATGGTTATTATGGCCAAACAGTTCTATTTTTGTTTCATCAGACCAGAGAACATTTCTCTAAAAAGTAGTAAAGTAGATCTTTGTCCCCATGTGCAGTTCCAAACTGTAGTCTGGCTTATTATGGTGGTTTTGGAGCAGTGGCTTCTTCCTTGCTGAACGGCCTTTCAGGTTATGTCAATATAAGACTCGTTTTACTGTGGATATAGATAATTTTGTACCTGTTTCCTCCAGCATCTTCACAAGGTCCTTTGCTGTTTTTCTGGGACTGATTTGCACTTTTCGCACCAAAGCATGTTCATCTAGGAGACAGAAGGCGTCTCCTTCCTGAGCGGTATGACGGCTACGTGGTCCCATGGT